>NW_027523201.1:0-56195 GCF_052094955.1 Ictidomys tridecemlineatus
AAATTAAGATAATATCTCCCTTTTTATTGAACATAGAAACCTTCCATTCCATTTACTATCATAAATATTGGAATAGAAGCTTTCATACATATGTATCTGTGATCATCTCTGATTATTTCTTAAAAGTAAAATTATAAGTCACCTGCTTTTAAATACATTGATCTATTTTTTTCAGTAGAAACTTTTATTTTTTTTAAGTTTTATAAGATACAAGAAATTTTGACAAATGATATATACTTAGGTATTTTTCTTCTTTTGTATTATAAGGTTTACCTTACCAAACCTTACATTTTTTGAAAAAAAAATGATTGATATAATTACTGATTTTCTATCATGTTACCCATGCTAATCCGTGATCCATTGTTTTGAACTAAAATTTCTTTTACTTTTTCAATCTTAAATGAAAAATATTATAGTAAAACAGTAGGCTCTTTCTCCAGATAGATGTGGATTGAAATCCATCTGTTGTTTACTAGATGTTGTTTGTAAAAAAAGTCAGCTCATCTTTATTCCTCAGTTTGTTCCTTGCTTAGTATATTAATGATGTCTATTTCACAACTGCTTAAAAAAGTTTTGAGATAATATAAGCTATGTGTCTGGCACATTACATTTACTCAATGCCTTTTATAAAGTTAGAAAATGTCTATCCATTTTTTACTAGTATTTTTTTTTTTTGGTGTATGTGTGCTGGGTTTTGAATTCAGAGCCTTATACATACTAAGCATGCACTCTACCACTTGACTTTGGCCATAGTTTCATTTAGTTACACTTTTTATCATAAATAGATATTGAATTTTCTTATTTTCTCTGCATCTATTGAAATGAAATATATTTTTTCTTATTTAGTCTGTTACTATGAAAATTCGGTTGATTGAATTTTTGAATATTGAACCAGCCTTCCATTCTGGGATTGATCTCAATTGACTGTAATGTTATCCTTAATCTATATGGCTGAGTTGAGTTTGTTAATATTGTTCCCTGCTTGCTTTTGTGTATTCTATTTTCACTGTACTCCAGAGATAATCTATTTCTTAAAGAATTCTCACCTGTATTCTACTGTTATTTTCAGTCAATGCATGTCAGTGGACTAGTGGAAAACAGAGAAGGGATTTCTGATGTTTCCACGAAGCCCTGCCTTAGGTACTGTAAACTCAGTCACAGGGATATGGCCTTCAAAGTGACCCACTTTCTAGCAATATGGCTGAGCCTAGTTCTTATTCCTCCCGACGTTAGACATTTCGGCCTGTTCCTTTCCATAGCTGCAAAGGTTTTCTGTTGAGTGTCCTAATGTAACAGTTTCTGTTACTCTTGCCCCTGAAGATTACAGCTTTTGTTCTATGCAAAAAAATCAGGAAATGGGTCTGGGAGGAGTTTTGGCTGCTGTTGCTGTTCTTTGTCCCTCCACGTATCCAAGAAATGATACCGTTAAAGACACTTTCTCAGAACACTTCCCTATCTTTCTGGGAGCATTTGGTGGAATCCATGGAGAAAAAGAAAAAATACAAACATCTTATGTCTATAGCCCTCTGGGTCTTTATGCTCTTAAACCAGTCTATACTTAGTCTTTAGCAATCCATTAACTATTTTTTATTTGAGTTTTTTTTATAAATAAACTCCTATTTTTCTAGTGGGTTCTCCCATAGTTAAAAAAATGCCTGGATTATTTTGGTTGCTTATCTCTCCCCAGACTTTGGTTAGTTGTTTGCCTTATAATCTTCATCCCTAATAAAGTCAAGGAAAGTCATTAATTTGCATTTTCTTCTGCTCTTTTTGTTTATTATAATGATGAAAACAACATGCTTTCTATCTATTTCGATAGATACTCGAAGTGAAATTTGAAGTCTATTCACTTACTTTTCAAAAATATTTAGTAATTTCTAATTTAGTTAAATATGTAGTTATTCTATTGAAAACAATCCCATTCCTAGCATATTTCCAAGAAAATTAATGCACAGTTCACAAAAATTTTTGTGTAAAAATTCATAATAACTCAAACAAATATTATGCCTTCAGCAGAAGGACAGAAGACAAATCACGGTTTATCATGCAGTGGAATAATTCAGTTACTTTAGAAACACAATACTGGAACATTAATAACATTGACAAATCTAAAAAAAAAATTTCTGGGTGAAATAAGCCAGATACAAAATTGTTTCCTTTATAAAAACTTCAAAAATTAGCAAAAGAGCTATAATGGTCAAGTAATAATGGTGGTCTTTTTTTTTTTTTTGGAGCTCAGGGGTGATATCAGTTGAAGCATGAAGGAATTTTCTAAAGTGATGGTAATATTTTGTATTCTGATTTTTGGTAGTTCATATATATGTTAAATATTATAAACCTGTACAGTTTAGATCTGGGCATTCTTTGAGTACAAATTATAGTTAAATTTTTAAAAATAGCCTTATTATAAAAATAAGTAATTAATGGGGAGGAGTGGTACATGCCTGTAATCCTAGGTACTTGGGAGACTAAGACAGGGGGATCATAAATTTGAAACTCTGCAAGGCCCCCTGCCCCAAATAATTGAAAAAGCTCGGGATATAGCTTCATGGTAGAGTGCCACTGGGTTCAATCCCCAGTACTGCAGTAAGTAAGTAAGTAAGTAAGTAAGTAAATTGATAAATAGAAGTGAAAGCATTTTTTCAAGATGATTTTTAACTCAGGATTGGTTGGAACCACATCTAAATATTTTGGTAGGTCTCTAAGAGGTTAAGTATTTTCTCTCATTTTTTTGCATTTCTCTTCTTCTTTTTTTTTTTACCACAGTGATAGTCCAGGACATATCACATTTTACAAGTGACATCAGTTGTTTCCTGATCACGATCTGTTTGAAGCAGTGAATGTGATTGGTGGGTGCATTCAGTTTGTATCACAGATACAAAGCCTTTCTCACCATGATGGATGAGCGTGTGCATGTGTGTGTGTGTGTGCGTGTGTGTGTGTGTGTGTGTGTGTGTGTCTGTGTGTGTGTGTTATTAATTGTGAGATTGGTCTTGACTGAGAACCCTGTCTTATAGTTAGTGGGATGGCAAGTTGGCATCTCAGGCAACATTGATTGCAGAAATCTCAAATAATATAGCAGGAATCTGCCATCTAAGGCTCAGCAAGCTCAGAACACTTGGTTATCCTAATTGCTATAAATGGAAAGACCCTCACTATTGAGCTTCTCTGAGAGCTGCATCACACTGGGGCGGGAGGAGGGAGCCCATTTTCATAGAGATGTACACTGTTACAATGGAGACTCCAGCTAGGCTTCAAGGGGCTGGTGGGATAGTACCAGTCGATGCTGCCAAGCCCTTGGTCATTCTGAGGAGCCTGCTACTTTAGGGGAGGTGGCAGGGTAATAGCCTATGGGGCCGGGACAAGGCTCTGTGAAGCTGTGTCAGGCCTGATTTCTAAGCAAGGTACTTGGCAATAGAAACCTTGGAAAACGTCCCACCCCCCACAATGTCATGGGCAACCAGAGAGTCCAGGTGTGTCTCTGGAAGCCAGGCTTGGGTATGAGCATGGACATAAATGAATGCAGAGTATCAACAATAGGGAACCATAAATCTCTTTCAGGTTAGTGCAGACTGAAAACAGGGACATCTGGAGGGAGATAGACTGGGTTTTAGTAAATCATCAGATCTCTAGGTCTAGAACACGCAGATAGACCCACAAATAGAATTGTGCGTGTGAGTCCAAGGAGCAGGGGTCGATAACTGTAAAACCTGGTTCCCCAGGTTTTAGACACACCTGTTTAGTTCAAAAGAGTGATCTGAGTGCTAAAACAAGATCAAAATGAAGTGGTCTGTATCTGAAGACGTGCTGTGTTGAAGGTGGGAGAAAATCTCTGAAGCCCTCATGGAGAAGGATATAGAGAACTTTAGAGTCCTAGTTGAAGAGGACACGGTAAAGACAACAAATCAGTTCGGGCAGGCTGGCTAGCTTCTGGGATCACTCAGGAAAAAAAGAATATGTGAGGAAGAGCAGATGTAGAGGAGGCTTTGGTGGATTTGATTTGAGTAATGTTGAATGTGAGTTATCTGTGGGATAATCACGTGGAAATGCCCTTAACAGACAGCCTAGAACTGCAGGTGTATATTTGGGAGTCATTGTCTTGAAGGCAAATGTTACAGCAAAGGGTGAATGTGAAATCCCCTAGCAGAATAGAGAAAGTAGAGAAGGAAATAGAGAAAGTAGGGATTCTTGTGATACTTGGTGTTCACGAAAATTGTAGTAAATTTTATCCAGAAATGACTAAAAACATCACACTATCTAGGTCAGTTGTAGGTATCGCTTTCTCTAAATAATTTCCCTAAACAAGAGGTTACCTTAGCATTGATTTACAATAAATCAACTTTGAAATGGAGCTGGAAGCTACATGTACTTGACATTTCTTACGTTCTCTGTTTAACTATCAACTACCTGGATGAACTAAAAGTCATCTAGAAATCAGTGACATGTACTTTTTTTTTAACTCCCCGTATCAAAAAGATCAATATGACAATCTCTTTTATAGGTAGATACCTAGATGTTTCCAGAAAAAGAAATAAAATTCCACATAGAAGGCAGTTCCAGCAGATTTTACTATGGGAAATTCGTACATGGTCTGTGGATGTGTCAAAGGGAAAACTAAACGTAAATGTTCAGGGATTTAAAAATACAATCTCTGAAGTTGTACATACTGCTATTGTAAAGGTCTTAAATATAAAGGTCAGTTCAGGAGGGACAATTTCATGGGGCATTAAAAAAATCTCCCAATGTATGTTTATATAATTTTATCTACATATAAGTTTTTCCTTGGTTTTACTGGCTAATTTCTTGTAGGTCACGGGTGTGGGGTAGGGTGAAGGATGATACCCAAACAATTTTCCTTATCCTCTATGCTCTTTATTAATGTAGGGCATTAGATTGAATCATCATCATGGTCACCATTAGAATCCATTATTAACAATCATAACTCATGAATGACACTTTGTGACACAATATGTACTTGCTCCTTAGAATTTATATAATGCAGCATAGGAATTAGATCAACTTAATAGTAAACCCTCTGCTCTGCAATAATAATAACCTTTATCATCATAATCATCTATGGCATATTTCATAGAAAAATAATTTGAGTGTGAGTCTTCTTAGATTCCTTCAATACACATTAATGCCTGACTTAAAAACCTTGTTTAATGTATTTTAAAAGTGGCATGTTTTTTATAAATATTAGATTGAATTTCGGATAATCCATTCTATCAAAACAGTGAATTTTTTTGAAAAGATGAATTTTTACATACCTGAATCCAATCAGGATTTTTTCAAATTGAGTAACGAATAGAGACACACATTAGATAAAAATACCTAACACTTATTAAATGCCTATAAGACTTTTACATGCATTAACTTATTTGGTTTACACAACAACTTATAAGATAACCTATTATCCCCATTTTACAGAAAAAAGAATTGAAAATAATGCACAATATATTAATGCAAGTAAGGAAACATCAATGAATCCCTTTAATTTGCATAGTGTACATTAATTTGTACATTTAATATGCATTAACAATTATGATTTAAGAAACAAAAAAGAAATTGACTCAGAAAATTTATCAGGTAATAACTATTATTTGTAGTGATACTTTGTTACCTGATGATAATACCATATATTAGTAAACTGTCTTATTATCTTCAAAGCCCAGACATTCTTGTCTTTGGTTCTAATAATTCATTGCACATGAGTAATAGGCGAACACAGCTTTCATTAAAATTCCAAATCTCAGGGCCTTAAGAAGCTTAAAGTATTTAAATTTCAATAGAAAGTCAGTGCTTCACTTAAGCACAACTAATTTGAAAATCTAAATATAAACAAAATAAAATAAATAGTCTAGAGTCTTAAAAGAAGAATTTTTTTTTTTGCTTTGGCAATAAATGAAATGTTTTGCTGACTAACCTTAGGGATTCATTTCCTAAAACGAAAAAAAAAAATGGGCATTACCAAAACGAGGAAGAATGGTGTGCTCATGAAAACCCTTATGCACATTGGGAAAACAATGATTCTTATTTGATCTCAATAGCACAAGTAATGATTAATATACTTAAATCCAATTTTCATGTTGCCCAGTAAATTGCTTAAAACACACACACACACACACACACACACACACACACACACAGTACAAGGTCAATTTATTCAGAAAAATATCTGAATAATTTTAGGTGCTTGTGGCAATGTGAATTTATTATGTGAAATCTATGAGCTATCTGGCCTGGCCCAGAGTTGTCCTCATATCTTTCCATGTGGTGTGGGTGCTTAGAGCCGAGGGAAAGGTCAGAGGTCATTGTGCAGAACAGTTGGCCTCAGTCAGTGTGTTCCAAGTGTTCCCAGTGATGCTGGTCCAAGGACACACTTTGGGGGAGGCTGGGCTCTTTCACCTAACATGCAGGGATGCCCTTACCCCTAACTGGTAGGTTTAAAATCTTAACAAATTCACCAGGAAAAAGCCTCCCTCCTGTCTTGGAGATTCAGCACTCAATTCAGCATTTAACATCTCTTTCAGTTCTGTTTTTTTGGGGCCGGGTTGTAGGGGGGCAGTTACCGGAGATTGAACTCAGGGGCTTGACCACTGAGCCACATCTCCAGCCCTATTTTATATTTTATTTAGAGACAGGGTCTCACTGAGTTTTTTGGTGCCTTGTTTATGCTGAGGCTGTCTTTGAACTCACTATCCTCCTGCCTCAGCCTCCTGAGCTGCTGGGTTACATGCGTGCACCACTGTGCCAGCTATTTCAGTTCTTTTTATTTCACCTGTGCTTCTTCTAGCGTAAAGGGGATCAACACCTTCACTTTGGTGTCTGTGTTGTTTCTTCACCCCCTCTTTCGCCGACTCCTCACCATCCGTTCGTCTCCTGAGACCCCCTGTTTGAGCTGGTATCCGACACTGTCCTTCAACCAACTTACAATCTAATGGGAAGATAAACTCAATATGTGCAGGAAACTTGGTAACAATTCTATGTAATCTACAAATTATCATTATTTTCCCTTAGTGTTTCCTTGGGCAGCTCTGGGAATGGAGCACTTAATACTTGTCAAAGCCCCTCATTCCATCTTGAATATGCGCTCCTCCAGGTCCTAGATGGGCTTCTCAATTGTGTTCTAAACACTAGGGCAAGACCTTGTGTAAATGTGCACTCAGTAAAGGTTTGAAGAATGAAGAAGGTCTGTCAAGTACATCCATGGAGCAGAGTTTTTAAAAGATTCTTTAAAGACGGTAGTGTGTGGGACCTAAAGATATCACAGAGACTTGACAGAGGCGAGAGGACATTTCTGTTCAGTGGTTCTGGTGCAGATATCTTGCTAAGAAAAATAAAGCCTCTGTGGGCATAAGTGAGGCAGCATAGCCCAGCGGATTCTGAGGAACTCAGTGTCTCCTGTCTCCTAAACATATCCCTCATGGAGACCATCGGCTCAGTTCCCACAGAACAAGCAGCTCTGCATCTTTCTTTCCCAACCAGTCATCTCAAAGTCAGGTGACCGAGAATGAAGTCACTTATGAGTGACCCCAAAATATAATATTTCTAAAGGAGGGGGGTTTTTATGAAGTAGATTACTCACCAGTTTCAGGGATTTATTACAGTTAATAAATTGCTTGCAACTCCCCTCCCCAAGCATCCATGTATTGTAAGATAAAGATGAAAACCCCTAGTTAGTGAATGAATACGTTTATAAACATAACTTCTTCTACAATAATGATTTTTATTTAAACAGATATTTAGGTAGGTCTATTGTTATGCTATATTGTATCATAATGGGAATGTGTCCCTATACTTTCTCCCAAAAAATTATTCCTTTCTGTCATGCTCATCAAAAGCAGAGGATTAACACTTAGCATTATCTATTGTTTACCATAAGTAATTTTCCACACACATCATCTCACTTAAGAAATTTAGACATCCAAGGGTTTCTGGTCATGTTTTGGGTTTTCTTCCAGTACTGGAGGCATCATGCTAAATCCACAGTTTTTGTGATAACCTCTGAAGTTATTTCTACTCTGACAATACAAGTAGTATTGTATTGTGGAAACTTAGACACACATAGAAAAGGTGCTACGATAGGTCATTATATAAATGCCATCAAAATGGTAATGAAAATATGTACAAAATTCTGTAATATGTTTTTAAGGTGTAGGTATATCCTGATTCTGGGATAGTGTTTTTGAAAATTGTGATTGTAAATAAACTACTTACCAGCAACTCTCACAGAGAGGCATAGATTTCTGGTTTTGGTGTGGCCCTTGCTGCTCTCTATACTAGCACCTGGGCTGCAAAGAAAGCTCTTGGTAAAACTGGCTGTTGGTCTTTATTCACCACAAAACGGAGCTGTTATTCTGAAAGTTTCCTGTCACGTATCTGTGGCCACATGAAGGAGTCAAAATCCTCTGATCTCTCATTATTCATTTTCCTGTGATGGACATTTATAGAGGTCTGGGGCCTTCCTGTTGGGAATATGCATTAAGCCTTTTCTCTGCAGCTGCTCTGGGACTCCTTAGTGTGCAAACACAACTCAAGGGCAATGGCTTGAGTTCAACTGTAACAATGGAGAGCAGTTAATTCGCTGTTGGATTCATTAATGTCTTGGCAATCACCTGTTTCCAGCATGCAGAGAGAAGATCAGCATTCTCTCTTTTCTGGGATGCGGGTGAGTGAACTTCAGAGTAAGATTTCTGCTAAGAAGTTGTGGGTGGCTGAAACCTCAAGACTGCCTTCCCTTCCCGCTAGGGAGAGAAGGGCTTAGGGTGGGTATACACTTATTGGGATGGATTTCGCATGGCTAATGAAGTTTTTCCTTCATGTTACATACTTTTCCAGATGGACAGATATCAGAAGCCACAATATTAAAAGCATCCCCACTATCTTCAGCTGATCCACTCCTGCTAAGCTCTGATACCTTACCAAACCCTGTATGACTTCGTACCCCTTAATTTTATGATCCTGCTGATGCTCATGACCTGGTGAAGAAATTGTTTGCTATAGAGTTTAAAAGAAGGGGAAAAAAAAGAGTCATCAAATAGCTCTTTCGGGCACAGATGGAGAAAAGACAACAAGCTTGAAAGTCTTGTCGTATTTTACTGCACAAAAATAAAAATTAAAGTATTAGATAAAGACGTAAGTCTCTAAAACTTAAAATTTCCCATAATACAATGGGGTTTACCTCTTGCTTAGGAGAGACACATTAACAGTACTCATAAAAGATCTTAGAATGATGAGCCATCAGGGAAAGGCAAAGCTAAAGCACATTTGATGAAGCACTTCACACATTCCAGGGTCCTCACAATAAAAGGAATGATAATGATGTGTTGTTAAGGGAGTGAGGAAATCAGAAGCTTTATTCAGCACTCTTAATAATAAGGTAAGCTGGTTCCACTGGTCTGAAAATAATCTGGAACTTCTTCAGAAATTTAAATATGGAGTTAACGATCCACTTCTTCCAATCCTACTTACAAACTCAAGATAAATAAAAAAGTTGTCTACCAATGATTTGTACATGAATGTTCATATAATGTTCATATTATATATAATGTTTATATTATATATACAAATCTTATTCATATTAGTCAAAAAGTGAAAATGACCAGGCAGGTCTTTAATCTAGCTACTCAAGAAGCTGAGGCAGGAGGATCTCAAATTCAGAGACAACCTGGGCAAATTTACAAGACCCTGTCTCAAAACAAAATTTTTAAAAGGGTTGGGCTTTGGCTTAGTGGTAGAACATTGTTTAGTGTGCAGGAGGCTCCGGGTTCAATCTGCAGTGCGACACCAACACAGACACAATGTAAAAATTACTATCCAGCGGGAAATGAACAAAGAAATGTGGCATTTTCATAAGATGGAAATCAGTCACAATAAGGAGGAATAAAGTAAAATACTTATACAAGCTACAATATAACTGAAAATCGCAAACATCCTAAGTGAAAGGAGTCACATCCAACATCGTATATGTTATTACTTCATTAAAAATATCCACAGAAACTCGAGTGTATACATGGGTCTTTCCACATGTGAAGGAGAAACACAGAAATGGTGTTTATTTAAAACTTAGAATCAAGATACATTAAGAATATGCAAGTCAAAGTCACATTGCACATAGCACTTCACATTCACTAGTTGGCTAGAGCTGCAATATTGGGGGAAAGGAGATTGACTACTTTGGAGATAGGCTTTTTTTGGAGAGAAAAGTAATAAAAATATTCTGAAATACCTGTGGATTATGGAACCCAGGTGAGGTAACAATGTGTCACGTACTTAACACAGTGTGCTTCCCCTGGTTGGAGGGGCACCACAGTGGTCATTAGACACTGTGTATGGAGAGAGCGCTCTTGTAATTGCTGCTGAAATGTTCACATATTTCTACAACTAAGACATTTCCTAGAATGAAACCATCATCTAGTTCTAATCGCACTATACACTCTGTCTCCCAGCAAGCTTCCTCGGGGCACTCTGGACCTCGTTGCTTCTCAGGCTGTGAATGATAAGCTTCAACATGGGCATCACCACACAGAAGAGCACAGAGACCAGGGTGTCCGTGTCCAGCTTTCTCTGGGCCTGTCATAGTGGAAGTTGGCTATTTCATAGAAGACCCCCACGACAGTGAGGGGGGACGCACAGGTGAGAAGGCCTTCCTCCTGCCCTGGGCAGAGGGAATCCCCAGGATGGCAACCATGATGAGTGCGTAGGAGCCTGCAGTGAAAAGGCAGGGGCTCAGGCAGATGGTGGCACTGACAACGTGGAGCGCAGACTCGTTGACAGAGGTGTCTGAGCAGGAGAGCTTCAAGAGCAATGGGGTGTCACAGAGAAAGTGGCTGATCTGGTGGGGCCCACACAGAGTGAGTGTGATGGCCATCACCTTGTGTGTGACCAAATTCACCAGCCCACAGAACCAGGACCCAGTCACCAGGCTAACACAGACCTTCACTCTCATGATGACTGGGTACTGAGGAGGATGGCAGGTGGCCACACAGCAGTCATACTGGCAACACAGCCAGTAAGACGCCTTCTGTGCCAGCACTTGTCACCAAGAAAAAGATCTTGGAAGGGCAGCCCTCTTATGAAATGGCCTTCTTCTCCCAGAAGAAGTTTACCAGCAGTACTGGGAGGGTGGTGGATGTGTAGCAGACGTCCAAGAAGCTCAAATTGCTGAGGAATAAGTACATTGGAGTGTGGAGAGCAGGACTGACCCTGGTGGCCACTATTATGAGCATGTTCCTCAGGAGAGTGGTCAGGTAAATGACCAGAAAGAGCAGGAAGAACCAGCCCTGTAGGTTGGAGTGGTTGAAAAATCCCAAAAAGATGAATTCAGTGACAAATGATAGTTTGCTCATTTCCAATGTTGTCATAGCTACAAAAAAGAGAAAAAGAGACCATGATGAAAATGAACTGAGAGCACCCCAAACAGGCTTGTTAATCTGCAGCAACATGGCAAATAATATCGAATGAAAAGCAGCCTGGTGACTGATAACCTGTGGGACTGGTCTCAGGGAATCAGACCCATGGAGTCGCACACATTTGCAGGGGTGATGGTGGGTGGGAGTAACCAGAGAATTGCTTGACGCCAACAGAAAGCCATTAGACCTCATCATGGTGTGAAGTCATTTCTCACTGTCTCAGTAACCTCTGTCTCTTGTTCTCCTTTTATGTAAACATAGGATTTTTTGAGAAGTTCATTTTCATTGCAAATGCTAAGAAAAAAATTTACAAAGCAGAATCATCATTTGCAGAAGCAGTCGGTGTTGCCTTCAGTGTTTTCCAATGCAGAGTTTTTCTCATTTAACATCAATCTTGATCTCTGTGTTCGGAAAGGTAGAAGTTAACTATTCCTGTACAATGCTGAAATTATCAGGGCCAGAGCAAAATAGAAAAAAGAAGTTGATGAAGTGGGGTTGCACTGGCTATCTTAAGTATACAGAAAAGATCAGTGGAGTAGAAGGAGAATGAGAGGGTGGGGAGGTTTGGGAAGGGAGGAAATGTGAAATTCTTTACGCAGATCATGTTATGTGCGCATGGAAGTCTAAAACAGGGGACTGCACCTGTATGTATATGTAGAAAGCAACAGACAGAAATTAACAGATAAATGACCCAAAGAAAGATCAGTAGGGAAAGGAGAATGGGGGCGGGAAGGGAAGGGAGATGGGGGGTGGAGACTGAATGGAGTAAATCAGATTCCATGCACGTAGGATCTTTTCCAAATCAACTCAACTTTTATGTATAACTATTATGCTCTAATAAAAAATTTAAGAAGATGACATGATCCTATCAGCAAAGAGTGAGATTTGAATTCTTCTTGACCTATTTGTATACCTTTAATTTCTTTCTTTTGTCCAATGGCTCTGGCAATTTCAAGGATGAAGTTGAATAGAAGTGGTGAAAGAGGGGGCATCCTGTCTGCTTCCAGTTTTTAGAGTGAATGCTTTCAACCTTTCTCCACTTAGAATGATGCTGCCTTGGGGTTGGCATAGATAGCTTTTACAATGCTTTTACAAAGTTCCTTCTGTCCCTAGTGTTTCTACTGTTTTAACAGGTAGGGGTGCTATATTTTGTTAAATGCTTTTTCTGCATCTATTGAGATGATCAATAAACTTACATCTCTCTTAAATTAACTTAATCTCTCCCCTTTGGCTAAACATTCAGATCATCTCCAGTCCTATAAATATTTTAATGAACATTTTCCTACATAAACATATGTGACCATTTCGAATTATCTCTTCAGAATAAAATTTAAATCTGACATAAAAGAATTTGTTGTGCAGTTTCCATTTAAAACTAGCTCATGAGAGAAATTATATTAAGTGAAATAAGCCAGACACATAAAGAGAAATAGCAGTTTTTCACTTCTTTGTGGAAGCTAAAAAGTTGATCTCAGAGAAGTAGGGAGTAGAGCGGTGGTTATTGGAGCCTGGGAGAGAATCACAAAAATCATTGTGAGTCTGATTTCTCAAAGACGCATGTGAAGGACTGCCTGAAACATGCCCTCTGAGTGTGGTCTTTAAAAAAAAAATAAGAGTGGACTTCTAACAGGGTCCTCAGAAAATCTCTCTTCTCTCCTCAGTGGGCAGCAGGTGGTCCATGGGTCTGGCTGCCTAGGAGCTAGCTGTGGTGTGCAAATGGGCAAAACCAGGAGGGCTGGAGAATCTCAATAATCACTAGTAGACCACATTCTAGGTGAGGACAGGCAGGAAACAGGCCATCTAGAAGGAAATGGCTTGAGCTCTGAAAATGACAGAATATGTGGATTTAGGAAACGGTTGTGGGTCCAATCCACTCATAATATCTACTCCCTTAGTCAGTCGACGGTTGCCACAGTTTCCACAGGCCTGACCAGAACAACGCGGAGGAGGAGATGCACTCTGGCCTCCTGACTTGGAGGTTAAGTCTGGGGCCAGCTGACCCATTGCTGCCGGCCTGAGATGAGGTGGGATGCCAAGGTGGAATGGAACAAGGGGGGAAGTGTCCCTAGCTCATGGCAGCCAGAAGGTTGGGGCGGGGGAGGGGACAGGAGAAGACAGTTCGCAGGGGACAAGATGTGATTCCCCATGGCATGTCCCCAGCCACACTCCACCTGCCCACACTTCTCTCAGTACAGTGGGCCTTTCAGATAATTAACCCACAAAATGGATGGATCCACAGATTAGGTCACAAGTCTCACAGTCTAATCATTTCACCTTTGAACACTGCTACTGTGGCTGACCCTGAGCTTTTGGTGGGGGGATACCTCATTTCTAAGCCATAATAGTCTCTACAGTCCATGTGCTTTGGTTAGAATACCTTCATGTAGTCAGGGAAAGTAATCCGGTGCCAAAACAAGATTGAAAGAAAATATCTTGTAACTGAAGATGTGACATTTGGAGCTTGGGGAAAAGCTCTGAAGAGGAGCCCTGGGTGGAGCACTTTAACGTCCTGGTGACAAGGACACAAGAAGGCACATGGTCTTTGGGGTAGCTGAGTGGCAGTGGGATCACTCATTAAAACATAAAAAAAAATGAGAAGGAGCATGTCTGGAAAAAGGAAAGGAGGAAAGGAGGTTGGGCCTGGAGTCTGGGTACCTGCGGGGTCTCCCCAAGGAGATTCCAGAAGGCAGCGGGACAAGTTCCCAGGAGATAGGCCTGGGAGTCATGGCTTAGAGTGACTGTGGAAGTCACAGGTGCTCACAAAGCCAAAAGAGAGCAGGGTGAGGTGAGAGGGCCTGATGGACTGTGCGGAAAAGAAGGCGTTCAGATGGAGGCTCACCAGCTATCAGCAATCATTCTGCACCACAGTGTCAAAGCTCTGCTCTCTGTGCCAGGCCTTCTGCACCCAAGTCTAAAACTTCTGCTCTCTATAACAGTCTTTCTGCACCCCAGTCTACAACCTCTGCTCCCTGCAACAATCCTTTTCCACCCCAGTCTCCAAGTTCTGCTCTCTGAAACACTCTTTCTGCACCCCAGTCTCGAACATCTGCTCTCTGCAACAGTCATTCTGCACCTCAGTCTGAAAACTCTGCTCTCTGCAACAATCATTCTGCACCACACTCTCCAACCTCTGCTCTCTTTAACAGTCCTTCTACACCTCAGTCTCCAAACTCTGCTTTCTATAATATCATTCTGCACACCAGTCTACAAACTGAGATATCTGGAACAGCCCTTCTGCACCCTAGTCTCCAACCTCTGCTCCCTGCAAGAAAACTTCTGCACCCCAGCCTCCAAGTTCTGGTCTCTGAAAGAGTCCTTCTTCACCCCACTTTCGAACATATTCTCTCCGCAACAGTCCTTCTGCACCTAAGTCTGAAAACTCTGCTCTCTGCAACAATCATTCTAAACCCAGTCTCCAAACTCTGCTCTCTGTAACACTCCTTCTGCACCTCAGTCTCCAAACTCTGCTCTCTATAATATCATTCTGCACACCAGTCTACAAACTATGATATCTGTAAAAGTCCTTCTGCACCCCAGTCTCCAAACTCTGCTCTCTGTAACAGGCCTTCAGCACCCCAGTCTCCAAACTCTGCTCTCTGTAAAACGCCTTCTTCACCCAAGTCTCCAAACTCTTCTCTCTTAAACGATCATTCTGCACCTCAGTCTGCAACCTCTGCTCTCTGCAACAGTCCTTCTGCACCTAGGTCTCCAAACTCTGCTCTCTGTAAGAACCTTCTGCACCCCAGTCTCCAAACTCTGCTCTCTGTAACAGTCCTTCTGCACCCCAGTATCTAACCTCTACTCTCTGTAACAAAACTTCTGTATCCCCGTCTCCAACCTCTGCTCTCTGTAACAGTCCTTTTATACCTCAGTCTCCAAACTCTGCTCTCTGTAACGATCCTTCCGCACCCCAGTCTCCAAACTCTACTTTGTGTATCAGTCGTTCTGCAACCAAGTCTCCAAACTCTGCTCTCTGTAACAGCCTTTCTGCACCTCAGTCTTCAACCTCTGCTCTCTGTAAGAGTCCTTGTACACCCCAGTCACAAATCTATGCTCTCTGCAACATTTCTTCTGCACCCCAGTATCCAACCGATGCTCTCTGTAACTGTCTTTATGCACCCCAGTCTCCAACCTCTGCTCTCTTTGAGATCCTTCTGCACCTCAATCTCCAAACTCTGCTCTCTGCAATGATACTTCTGCACCCCAGTCTTCAAACTCTGCTCTCTGTAACAGTCCTTCTGCACCTCAGTCTCTAACCTCTGCTCTCTGTAAAAATATTTCTGCAACTCAATCTCCAACCTCTGCTCTCTGTAATGATCTTTCTGCACCTCAGTCTCCAACCAATGGTGTCTTTAACAGTCCTTCTGCACTGCAGTCTCCAATTTCTGCTCTCTGTAACAGTTCTTCTGCAACCCAGTCTTCAAGCTCTACTCTCAGTTACAGTCCTGTTGCACCCGAATCAAACCTCTTCACTCTGTAACAATTCTTCTGAACCCCAGTCTCAAAACTCTGCTCTCTTTAACAGTTCTTCTGAACCAGAATCTCCAAACTCTGCTCTCCATAACACTCCTTATGCAACCCAGTCTCCATCCTCTGCTCTCTTTAAGAATCCTTCCGCACCCCAGGCTCCAACCTCTGCTCTCTGTAAAAGTCCTTCTGCACCTCAGTCTCCAACCTTTGCTCTCTGTAACAGTCCTTCTGCATCCCAGTCTCCAACATCTGCTCTCTGCAATGATCCTTCTTCTCCCCAGGCTCCACCCTCTGCTCTCTGCAATGGTCCTTCTGCACCCCAGTCTCCAAACTCTGCTCTTTGTAACAGTCCTTCTGTACAACAGTCTCCAAACTTTTTTCTCTGTAACGGTCCTTCTGCACCCCAATTGCCAAACTTTTCTTTCTATAATAGTGCTTCTGCACCTCAGACTCCAACTTATGCTCTCTGTAACAGTCCATCTGCACCTCAGTCTGAAACCTCTGCTCTCTGCAACGATCCTTCTGTACCCCAGTCTATGAACTGTGCTATCTGTAACAGTCCTTTTGCACCCCAGTCTCAAACCTCTGCTCTCTGTAAAACGCCTTCTGCACTCCAGTTTTCAAACTCTGCTCTCTGTAACAGGCCTTCTGCACTCCAGTCTCCAACCTCTTCTCTCTGCAATGATCTGTCTGCACCTCAGTTTCCAACCTCTACTCTCTGCAACAGTTATTCGGCACCCCAGTCTCCAACCTCTGCTCTCTGTAAGATTCTTCTGTACCTCAGTCTCGAACCTCTGCTCTCTGTATAAGTCCATATGCACCCCAGTATCCAACCTCTGCTCTGTAACAATCTTAGGCACCTAAATCTCCAACTTCAGCTCTCTGCATCGGTCCTTCTACACCCCAGTCTCCAAACTCTGTTCTCTGCAACAGTCCTTCTGCACCACAGTCTCCAAAGTCTGCTTTCTGTATCTGTTCTTCTGTACCCCAGTCTCCAACCTCTGCTTTCTGTAACAGTTCTTCTTCACCTGAGTCTAAAACCTCTGCTCTCTGTAACAGTCCTTCTGCAACCTAGTCTCCAACCTCTACTCTCTGCAACATTTCTTCTGCACCCATGTCTCCAACATGTGCTCTCTGTAACTGTCCTTCTGCACCCCATTCTCCAACATCTGTTCTCTGTAAGTATCGTTCTCCACCATAGTCTCCAACCTCTTCTCTCCTCAATGATAATTCCGCACCTCAGTCTCCAACCTCTGCTCTCGGCAACGATCCTTCTGCACCCCAGGCTTCAACAACTGGTCTCTGTAACAGTCCTTATGCAGCTCAGTCTCCAACTTATGCTCTCTTTAAAATACTTCTGCACACCAGTATACAACATCTGCTCTCTGCAATGATCGTTTAGAACCCCAGTCTCCAACCTCTGCTACGTGTAACAGTCCTTCTGTACAGCAGTTTCCAAACTCTGCTCTCTGTAACGGTCCTTCTACACCCCAGTCTCCAACCTCTACTTTCTGTATTAGTCTTTCTGCACCCCAGTCTCCAAACTCTGCTCTCTGTAACAGTTCTTCTGCACCTCAGTCTCCAAAATCTACACTCTACAACAGTCCTCTGCACCCCAGTCTCCACCCTCTGCTCTCGGTAACAGTTCTTCTGCACCCCAATCTCCAAACTCTGCTCTCTGTAACACTCCTTCTGCACTCCAGTCTCCACCCTGTGATCTCTGTAACAATTCGTCTGGACATCAGTCTCCAACCTCTGCTCTATACAACGCTCTTTCTGCTCCTCAGTCTCCAAACACTACTCTCTGTAGAAGTCCTTCTGCACCTCAGTCTCCAAACTCTGCTCTCTGTAAGATCCTTCTGCAACGAATTCTCCAAACTCTGCTCTCTGTAACCGTCCTTCTGCACGCCAATCTCAAAAGTCTGCTCTCTGTAACAGGCCTCCTGCACCCCAGTATTATAACTCTGCTCTCTTTAATAGGCCTTCTGCACCCAAGTCTCCAACCTCTGCTCTCTGCAGCGATCCTTCTGCACCCCAAGATCCAACATCTGCTCTCTGCAACAGTATTTCTGCACCTCAGTCTGAAAACGCTGCTCTCTGCAACAATCCTTCTGCACCCCAGTCTTAAACCTCTGCTCTTGTAACACTTCTTGTGCACCTCTGTCTCCAAAATGATGTCTGTAAGATCCTTCTGCAACCCAGTCTCGAAACTGTGCTATCTGTAACAGTCCTTCTGCACTCAAGTCTCCAAACTCTGCTCTCTGCAACAGTCCTTCTGCACCCCAATCTCCAACCTCTGCTCTCTGCAAAGATTTTATTATACCCCATTTTCCAACATCTGCTCTCTGCAATGATCTTTCTGCATCCAAGTCTCCAACGTCTGCTCTCTGCAACAGTCCTTCTACACCCCAGTCTCCAACCTCTGCTCTCTGCTACAGTCCTTATGCACCCAATTCTTCGAACTCTGCTGTCTGAAATATTTCCTCTGCACCCCAGTCTCCAACCTGTGCTCTCTGTAACAGTCCTTCTGCTCCCTGCATCGATCCTTCTTCTATCCAGTCTCCAAACTCTGCTCTCTGTAAAAGTCCTTTTGTATCACAGTCTCCAACCGCTTCTCTTGGAAACAGTCCATCTGCTCCCCATTTGCCAACCTCTGTTTTCTGTAACAGTCCTTCTGCACCCCAGTCTCCAAACTCTTCTCTTTGCAGCGATCTTTCTACACCTCAGTCTCCAACCTCTGCTCTCTGTAACAGTCCTTCTGCACCTCAGTCTCTATCCTTTGCTCTCTGTAATTGTCCTTCTGCACCCCAGTCTCCAAACTCTGCTCTCTGTAACAATCCTTCTGCACCTCTGTCTCCAACGTCTGCTCTGTAACAGTCCTAATGCACCCCAGTCTTTAATATCTTCTCTCTGAAATGATCCTTATGCACCTTAGTCTCCAACCACTTCTCTCGATAACGCTCCTTCTACACCCCAATTTCCAACCTCTGCTCTCTTTAACAGTCCTTCTAAGCCTCAGTCTGAAACTTCTGCTCTCTGCAACAATCCTTCTAAACAACAGTCTCCAAACTGTGCTACCTGAAACAATCCTTCTCCACCCCAGTCTCCAACATCTGCTCTCTGTAACAGGTCTTCTGCTACCCAGTCTCCAACCTCTGCTCTCTGCAAAAGTCTTTCTACACCCCAGTCTCCAACCTCTGCCCTCTGCAACGATCCTTTTGTATCCCAGTCTCCAACGTCTGCTCTCTGTAAGATCCTTCTGCACCCCATTCTCCAAACTTTGCTCTCTGTAACAGTCATTCTGCACCTCAGTCTACAACCTCATCTCTCTGCAACGGCCCTTGTGCACCCCAGTATCCAATCTCTGTTCTCTGCAGCTGTCCTTCTACACACCAGGCTACAAACTCTGCTCTCTGTAACAGTCCTTCTACCCCCCAGTCTCCAAACTCCACTTTTCGTATTAGTTATTCTGCACCCCAGTCTAAAACCTCTGCTGTCTGTAACAGTCCTTCTGAACCTCAGTTTCCAACCTCTGCTCTCTGCAACAGTCCTTCTGCACCTTAGTATCCAACCTCTGCTCTCTGCAAACGTCTTATTATACCCCAGTATCCAACATCTGCTCTCTGCAACGATCCTTCTACACCCCAGTTTCCAACCTCTGCTCTCTGCTACAGTCCTTCTGCACCCCAGTCTCCAACCTCTGCTCTCTTCAACATTTCTTCTGTACCCCAGTCTCCAACCTGTGCTCTCTGAAACTATCCTACTGCACCCCGTTCTCCAAACTCTGCTCTCTGTAAAGATCCTTCTGCATCCCAGTCTCCAACCTCTGCTCTCTGCAACAGTCCTTCTCCACCCCAGTCTCCAAGCTATGCTCTCTGTAACAGTCCTTCTGCACATCAGTGTCCAACCTCTGCTCTCTGTAAAGATCCTTCTGCACCTAATGTCCAAACTCTGCTCTGTGTAACAGGCCTTCTGCAACACAGTCTCCAACCTCTGCTTTCTGTAACAGTTCTTCTAAACCCCAATATCCAAACTCTGCTTTCTGTAACACTCCTTCTGCACCCCAGTCTCCATCCTTGCTCTTCGTATGAATCCTTTGACACCCCTGTATGCAACCTCTCCTCTCTGTAAAAGTCTTTCTGCACCTCAGTATCCAAACTCTGCAATCTGTAACGGTCCTACTGCACCCCAGTCTCCATCCTCTGCTCTCTGTATCAGTACTTCTGCACACAAGTCTCCAAACTCTTTTCTCTGCAACATTTTTTCTGCACCCCAGTCCCTAACCTGTGCTCTCTGTGACACTCCTTCTGCATCCCAGTCTCCAACATCTGCTTTCTGTAGTAATCCTATTGCACCTCTGTCTCCAAAGTCTGCTCTCTGTAACTCTCCTTCGCACCCCAGTCTCCAAACTCTGCTCACTGTAACAGTCCTTGTGTACCGCAGTCTCCAACCTCTTCTCTCTATAACGGTACTTCTTCACCCCAATTGCCAACTTCTGTTTTCTGAAACAGTCCTTCAGCACCTCAAACTCAAACCTCTGCTCTCTGTAACAGTCCTACTAAGCCACAGTCTGAAACCCCTGCTCTCTGCAACAATCTTTCTAAACCCCAGTCTTCAAACTGTGCTATCTGTAACAATCCTTCTGCACCCCAGTCTCAAACATCTGCTCTCTATAACAGGTCTTCTGCAACTCAGTTTCCAAAGTCTGCTCTCTGTAACAGGCCTTCTGCACCACAGTCTCCAACCTCTTCTCTCTGAAACGATTCTTCTGCAACTCAGTCTCCAAACTCTGCTCTCTGTAACAGTCATTCTGCACCTCAGTCTCCAACCTCATCTCTCTGCAACGGCCGTTCTGCACCCCAGTATCTAACCTCTTTTCTCTGCAGCAGTCCTTAAGAACCCCAGGCTAAAAAATCTGCTCTCTGTAACAAACCTTCTGCACCCCAGTCTCCAAACTTTACTTTTTGTATCATTTATTCTGCACCCCAGTCTGAAACCTCTGCTCTCTGTATCAGTCCTTCTGCACCTCAGTCTCCAAACTCTGCTCTCCGCAACAGTCCTTCTGCAACCAATCTCAAACTTCTGCTCTGTGCAAAAGTCCTTCTACACACCAGTCTCCAACATCTGCTCTCTGCAATGATCCTTCTGCATCCCAGTCTCCAAACTCTGCTCTCAGCTACAGTCCTTCTGCACCCCAGTCTCCAACCTCTGCTCTCTTCAACATTTCTTCTGCACCCCAGTCTCCAACCTGTGCTCTCTGTAACTATCCTACTGCACCCCGGTCTCCAAACTCTGCTCTCTGTAGCGATCCTTCTGCACTCAGTTTCCAACCTCTGCTCTCAGCAACGATCCTTCTGCACCTCAGTCTCCAATATCTGTTCTCTGCAACAGTCATTCTGACCTCAGGCTCCAGCCTCTGCTCTCTGTAACATCCTTCTCCACCCCAGTTTTCAAACTCTGCTCTAGGTGACATTACTTCTGCACCCCAGTCTCCACCCTCTGCTCTTTGTAACACTAATTTTGTACCGCAGACTCCAATATCTGCTCACTGCAACATTTATTCTGCACCCCAGGCTCCAAACTGTTCTCTCTCTAACTGTCTTTCTGACCTCAGTCTCCAAACTCTGATCTCTGTAACGATCCTTCTGCACCTCAGTCTCCAACCTCTGCTTTCTGCAACGATCCTTCTGAACCACAGTTTGCAAACTCTGCACTCTGTAACAGTCCTTCTACACCTAGTCTCCAAACTCTTCTCTCTGTAACAATCCTTCTGCACCTCAGTCTCCAACCTCTACTCTCTGTAACAGTCCTTCTGCCCCTCAGTCTTCAACCTCTGCTCTCTGTAATAGGCTTACTGCACCCCAGTCTCCATCCTCAGCTCTCTGTAACAGTTCTTCTGCACCCCAATCTCGAAACTCTGCTCTCTATAACAGTCTTCTAAACCGAAGTCTCCAAACTCTTTTCTTAGCAACGAGCCTTCTGAACCTCAGTCTTCAACCTCTGCTCTCTGCAACAGTCCTTCTGCACCCCAGTCTCCAGACTCTGCTTTTTGTAAGATCCTTTTGCATCACTTTCTCCAAACTCTCCTCTCTGTAACAGTCCTTCTGCACCCCAGTATCCAAACTCTGCTCTCTGTAAAAGTCCTTCTGCACCTCAGTCTCCAACCTTTGCTCTCTGTAATGGTCCTCCTGTAATGCAGTCTCCAACCTCTGCTCCCTGTATCAATTCTTCTTCACCTCAGTCTCTAATGTCTGCTTTCTGTAACAGTCCTTCTGCACCCTAGTCTCTAACATCTGATGTCTACAACAGTCCTTCTGCACCAAAGTATCCAACCTCTGCTCTCTGTAAGAATCTTTTTGCACCCCAGTCTCCAACTTCTCCTCTTTGTAAAAGTCTTTCTGCACCTCAGTCTCCCAGTTATGCAATCTGTAACAGCCCTTCTGCAACCCAGTCTCACACCTCTGTAGTCAGAAATGATTTTTCTGAACCTCAGTCTCCAAACTCTGCTCTCTTCAATAGTCCTTATGTGCCCCAGTGTCCAACATCTGCTCTCTGCAACGATCCTTCTTCTCCCCAGGCTCCAACCTCTGCTCTTTGCAACGGTCCTTCTAAATCCCAGTTTCCAAAATCTTCTCTCTGTAGCAGACCTTCTGCACCTCAGTCTCGAAACTCTGCTCTCTTAAACAGTCCTTCTGCACCCTTGTCTCCAACCTATGCTCTCAGTAACAGTTCTTGTGTACCCCAATCTCCAAACTTTGCTCTCTGTAACACTCCTTCTGCACCCCAGACTCCACCCTCTACTCTCTGTAAAAGTCTTTCTGTACCTCAGTCCCCAACCTCTGCTCTCTGTAAGATCCTCCTGCAACACATTCTCCAAACGCTGCTCTCTGTAAGAGTCTGCTGCACCCCAGTCTCCAAACTCTGCTCTCTGTAACAGGCCTTCTGCACCCCAGTCTTCAAACTCTGTTCTCTGTAACAGGCCTTCTACACCCAGGTGTCCAACTTCTGTTCTTTATAACAATCCTTCTGCACCCCAGTCTCAAAATTTTGTTCTCTACAACGATCTTTCTGCACCCCAGTGTCCAACCTCTGCTCTCTGTAACAGTCCTGCTGCACCTCTGCTCTTTGTAAGATCCTTTTGCAACCTTGTCTAAAAACTCTGCTCTCTATAGGAGTTCTTCTGCACCCCAGTCTCCAAACTCTCTCTCTGTAACAGGCCTTTTACACCCAAATCTCCCACCTCTACTCTCAGTAACAGTCCTTTTGCACATCAGTCTCCAATTTCTGCTCTCTGCAACAGTCCTTTTGCACCTCAGTTTCCAAACTCAGCTCTCTGCATCGATCCTTTTGGACCTCAGTCTCGAAACTCTACTCTCTGTAACACTCCTTCTGCACCCAGTCTGAAACTTCTGCTGTCTGCAAAGATCCTTCTGCACACCAGTCTCCAACATCTGCTCTCTGCAACAGTGCTTGTAAACCCCAGTCTCCAAACTCTGCTCTCTGCAACAGTTCTTCTGCACCCCAGGATCCAACTTCTGTTCTCTGTAACAATCCTTCTTCACCTCAGTTACCAAACTCTGATCTCTGCAATTGTCCTTCTGCACCACAGTCTCCAAACTCTGCTCTCTGTAACAATCTTTCTGCAGCCCAGTCTCCAGACTCTACTCTCTACTACAATCCTTTTGCACACCAGTGTCCAACCTCTGCTCTTTTCAAAAGTCTTTTTTTTTTTATGATGATGGAACAGTTTATTTTTTTTCTTCTTTTTTTTTTATTGGTTGTTCAAAACATTACAGAGCTCAAGACATATCATCTTTCATACAATCGACTCAATTGGGTTTTGAACTCCCCAAATACATAATACAGACTCACTTCTGTTACATACTCACATTTTTACATAATGGCATATTAGTGACTGTTGTATTCTGCTACCTTTCCTATCCCCTACTATCCCCACTCCCCTCCCCTCCCCTCCCAACATCCCTCTCTACCTCCTCTGCTGTTGTTCAATTCTCTCCCCTTTTTTTCCCCCAACCCCCTTTCCCCTCATAACCTATTATTATTTTGTGTATCACTGAAGGTCTCCTACCATTTCCATATGTTTTCCCTTCTCTCTTCCTTTCTCTCCCCCCATTCGTCTTAGTTTACTGTTAGTCTTTTCCTCATGCTCTTCCTTCCTGTTCTATTCTTAGTGGCTCTCTTTATATGAAAGAAGACATTTGACATTTGTTTTTTAGGGCTTGGCTAGCTTCACTTAGCATAATCTGCTCTAATGCCATCCATTTCCCTGCAAATTCTATGATTTTGTCGTTTCTTAGTGCTGCATAATACTCCATTGTGTATAGCTGCCACAATTTTTTTATCCACTCATCTATTGAAGGGCATCTAGGTTGGTTCCACAGTCTAGCTATTGTGAATTGTGCTGCTATAATCATTGATGTGGCCGTATCCGTATAGTGTGCTCTTTTAAGGTCCTCAGGGAATAGTCCAAGAAGGGCAATAGCTGGGTCAAATGGTGGATCCATTCCCAGCTTTCCCAGGAATCTCCATACTGCTTTCCAAATTGGCCTCACCATTTTGCAGTCCCACCAGCAGTGAACAAGTGTGCCCTTTTCCCCACATCCTCGCCAACACTTATTGTTGTTTGACTTCATAATGGCTGCCAATCTTACAGGAGTGAAATGGTATCTTAGGGTGGTTTTGATTTGCATTTCTCTGATTGCTAGAGATGTTGAGCATTTTCTCATGTGCTTGTGGATTGATTGTATGTCCTCCTCTGAGAAGTGTCTGTTCAGGTCCTTGGCCCATTTGTTGATTGGATTATTTGTTATCTTATTGTTTAATTTTTTGAGTTCTTTGTACATTCTGGATATTAGGGCTCTGTCTGAGGTGTGAGGGGTAAAAATTTGTTCCCAGGATGTAGGCTCTCTATTTACCTCTTTTACTGTTTCTCTTGCTGAGAAAAAACTTTTTTAGTTTAAGTAGGTCCCATTTGTTTATTCGTGTCATTAACTCTTGGGCTACAGGCGTTCTATTAAGGAATTTGGAGCCCGACCCCACAATATGTAGATCGTAGCCAACTTTTCCTTCTATCAGACGCAGTGTCTCTGTTTTTATATCTAGCTCCTTGATCCATTTTGAGTTAACTTTTGTGGCTGGCGAGAGAAAGGGATTTAATTTCATTTTGTTGCATATGGATTTCCAATTTTCCCAGCACCATTTGTTGAAGATGCTATCCTTCCTCCATTGCATGTTTTTAGCCCCTTTATCAAATATAAGATAGTTGTATCTTTGTGGATTAGTCTCTGTGTCCTCTATTCTGTACCATTGGTCCACCTGCCTGTTTTGGTACCAGTACCATGCTGTTTTTGTTACTATTGCTTTGTAGTACAGTTTGAGCTCTGGTATCGCTATACCTCCAGATTCACACTTCCTGCTTAGAATTACTTTTGCTATTCTGGGTCTTTTGTTTTTCCATATGAATTTCATGATTGCTTTATCTATTTCTACAAGAAATGTCTTTGGGATTCTGATTGGCATCGCATTAAACCTGTAGAGAACTTTGGGTAATATCGCCATTTTGATGATGTTAGTTCTGCCTATCCATGAACAGGGTACATTTTTCCATCTTCTGAGATCTTCTTCTATCTCTCTCTTTAAGGTTCTGTAGTTTTCATTGTATAAATCTTTCACCTCTTTTGTTAGGTTGATTCCCAAGCATCTTATTTTCTTTGAGGATATTGTGAATGGAGTGGTTTTCCTTATTTCAATTTCAGAGGTTTTGTTGCTTATATACAGGAATGCCTTTGATTTGTGCGTGTTGATTTTATACCCTGCCACTTTGCTGAATTCATTTATTAACTCTAGCAGCTTCTTTGTAGATCCTTTTGGGTCTGTTAAGTAAATTATCATGTCATCTGCAAATAGCGATAATTTAATTTCTTCTTTTCCTATTTTTATGCCTTTAATTTCTTTTGTCTGTCTAATTGCTCTGGCTAGTACTTCGAGAACTAAATTGAATAGAAGTGGTGATAGAAGACATCCCTGTCTTGTTCCAGATTTTAGAGGGAATGCCTTCAGTTTTTCTCCGTTTAGGATGATGCTAGCCTGAGGTTTAGCATATATAGCTTTTACAATGTTGAGGTAAGTTCCTGATATCCCTAGTTTTTCTAATGTTTTGAACATAAAGGGATGTTGTATTTTGTCAAATACTTTCTCTGCATCTATCGAGATGATCATATGGTTCTTGTCTTTAAGCCTATTGATGTGGTGAATAGCATGTATTGATTTCCGTATATTGAACCAGCCTTGCATCCCAGGGATGAATCCTACTTGATCATGGTGCACAAGTTTTCTGATATGATTTTGTATTCGATTCGCCAGAATTTTATTGAGAATTTTTGCATCCAAGTTCATTAGAGATATTGGTCTGTAGTTTTCTTTCTTTGAAGAGTCTTTGTCTGGTTTTGGGATCAGGGTGATGTTGGCCTCATAGAATGAATTTGGAAGAGCTCCTTCTTTTTCTATTTCTTGAAATAGTTTGAAAAGTATTGGTATTAGTTCTTCTTTGAAGGTTTTGTAGAACTCCGCTGTATACCCATCAGGTCCAGGGCTTTTCTTGGTTGGTAGACTTTGGATGGCTTCTTCTATTTCTTCCTTTGTTATTGGTCTGTTTAAATTGTGTGTGTCTTCCTGTCTCAATCTGGGCAAATCATATGCCTTAAGAAATTTATCGATATCCTCGCTATCTTCTATTTTATTAGAATATAGGGTTTCAAAATACTTTCTAATTATCTTCTGTATTTCTGTAGTGTCTGTTGTGACAAAAGTCTTTCTGCAACCCAGTCTCCACCATCTGCTCTCTGCAACAGTCCTTCTGCACCTCAGTCTGCCAACTCTGCTCTCTTCAATGATTCTTGTGCACTCCAGTCTCCAAACTCTGCTTTCTGTAATAGTCTTTCTGCACATCAGTCTCCAACCTCTGCTCTCTGTAAGATTCTTCTGCACCCCAGTTTCCAAATTCTGCTCTCTTTAATATTCCTTCTGCTCCCCAGTCTCCAACCTCTGCTCTCTGTAACAGTCCTTCTGCTCTGCAGTCTCCAACCTCTGCTCTCTGTAACAGTCCTTCTGTCCCGCAGACTCCAACCTCTGCTACCTGTAAGGGTTTTTCTGCACCCCAGTCTACAACCTTTGCTCTCTGTAATAATCCTTCTGCACCCCAGTCTCCAACCTCTGCTCTGTGCAATGATCCTTTTTCACCCCAGTCTTCAACATGTGCTCTCTGCAAAAGTCCTTCTGCAACTTAGTCTTCAACATCTGCAGTCTTTAACAGTCTACCTGAAGCTCAGTGTGAAAACTCTGCTCTCTGCAACGATCTTTGTGCACCCCAGTCTCCCAAATCTGCTTTCTGTAACAGTCCTTCTGCACCTCAGTCTCCAAAATCTGCTCTCTGTAACAGTGCTTCTTCACCCCAGCATCCAACCTTTACGCTCTGTAAGATACTTTTGCACCCCAGTTTCCAAATCTGCTCTCTGTAACATTCCTTCTCCTTCCCAGAATCCAACCTCTGCTCTCTGTAACAGTCCTTCTGCTCCTTAGTCTCCAACTTCTGCTCTCTGTAACAGTCCTTCTGTACCGCAGTCCTCAACCTCTGCTGTCTGCAACGATCCTTCTGCACCCCAGTCTCCAACCTCTCTATTCTGTATCATTCCTTCTACACCAGTTTCCAACCTCTTCTCTCTGTAACATTCCTTCTGCACTTCTGTCTCCAAACTCTGCTCTCTGCAACAGTTTTTTTGCAACCCAGTCTCAAACTTATGCTCTCTGCAACAGTTCTACTGCACCCCAGACTCCAAGGTCTGCACTGTGTAACAGTCCTTTTCCACACCAGTCTCCAACCTCTGCTCTCTGTAACAGTGCTCCTGTAGTGCAGTCTCCAAAATCTTCTCTCTGTAATGCTCATTCTTCTCCTCAGTGTTCAACCTCTGCTTTCTGTATAAGTCCTTCTGCACCCCATTCTCCAACCTCATCTCTCTTTAAAAGTCCTTTGCACCTCAGTCTCCAAACTCTGCTGTCTGCAACAGTCCTTCTGCACCCAAGTCTCTAACCTCTGCTTTCTGCAACAGTCCTTCTACACGCCAGTCTCAAAACTCTGCTATCTGAGACAATCTTTCTGCACCTCAGTCTCCAACCTCTGCTCTCTGCAACGGTCCTTCTGCACCCCAGTCTCCAAACTCTTTTTTCTGCAACAGTCTTTCTACAAACCAGTCTCCAAACTCTGCTCTCTGTAACAGTCCTTCTGTACCAGAGTCTCCAACCTCTGATCTCTGTAACGGTCCTTCTGCCTCCTAGTCTCCAACATCTGCTTTCTTTGTCATTTCTTCTGCAGCCCAGATTCCAACCTCTGCTCTCTGTAACAGTCCTTCTACACCTCAGTCTCCAACCGCTGCTTTCAGAAACAGTCCTTCTGAACCCCAGTCTCCTACCTCTGCTCTCTGCAACATTCCTTCTGCACCCTATTATCAAACATATGCTCTCTGTAATAGTCCGTCTGCACCCCAGTCTCCAACCTCTGCTCTCTGTAATGATCCTTCTGGACCACAGTCTAAAACATCATCTCTCTGTAACAGTATTTTTGCACTGCAGTCTCCAAACTCTTTTCTCTGTAAGATCGTTCTGAAACTCAGTCTCCAACGTCTGCTATCTGTAACTGTCCTTCTGCACCCCAGTCTTTAACCTCTGCTCTCTGCAACAGTTTTTCTACACCTCAGTCTCAAAACTCTGCTTTAGTAACAGTCTTTCTGCACCCAAGTCTCCAACCTCAGCTCTCTGCAACATTCCTTCTGCACCCCAGTCTCCAAACTGTGCTCTCTGTAAAAGTCTTTCTGCACCTCGGTCTCCAAACTCTGCTCTCTGTGATCATCTTTCTGCACCCCAGTCTCGAACCTCTGCTTTCTTCAACAATCTTTCTGTACATAAGTTTTCAACCTCTGCTCTCTGCAAAAATTCTTCTCCACTCCAGTCTCAAATCTCTGCTCTCTGCAACAGTCCTTGTTAACCCCAGTCTCCAACATCTGCTTTGTGCAACTGTTTTTCTGTACCTCAGTCTGAAAACTCAACTCTCTGTAATCCTCCATCTGCAACCCAGTCTCCAACCTATGCTCTCTGTAACAGTCTTTCTGTACCTCAATCTCCAATCTCTGCTCTATGCAACAGTCCTTCTGCACACAAGTCTCTAACATCTGCTCTGTTAAACAGTCCTTCTAACACCCAGTCTGCAACCTCTGCTCTATGCAACAGTCCTTCTACACCCCAGTCTCCATACTCTGATCGCCCCAACGATCCTTCTGCACCCCAATCTCCAAACTCTGTTCACTACATCAGTTCTTCTTCACCCCAGTCTCCAACTTCTGCTCTATGCAACAGTCCTTCTGTACCACAGTCTCCAACCTCTTTTCTCTGTAAGGGTCCTTATACACCCCATTATCCAAATTCTGCTTTCTGTATCAGTCGTTTTGAACCACAGTCACATAACTCTGCCCTCTGTATCCGTCCTTCTGCAACACAGTCTGCAACCTCTGCTCTCTGCAACAGTCCTTCTATATCCCAGTCTTCATCCTCTGCTCTCTGCAACAGTCCATTTGTACCCCAGTCTCTAACATCTGCTCTCTGCAAAAGTCATTATCCACCCCAGTCTCCATACTTTGCTCTTTGTAACAGTCTTTCTGTATTGCATTCTACAACCTCTGCTCTCTGTAATGGACTTCTGCACCCGAGTCTCCAACCTCTGCTTTCTGTGTCAGTCCGTCTGCACCCCAGTCTCCAATCTCTGCTTTGTTTAACTGTCCTTCTGCACTTTAGTCTCCAACTTCTTTTCTCTGCTACAGTCCTTCTGGAACCCAATCTCTAACCTCTACTCTCTGCAACAGTCCTTCTACATGCCAGTCTAAAATCTCTGTTCTCTGCAACAGTCCTTCTGCACCCGAGTCTCCAACATCTGCTCTCTGTAACAATACTTCTGCACCTCAGTATCCAACCTCTGCTCTCTGCAACTATCATTCTGCACCCCAGACTGAAACCTCTGCTAGCTGCAACAGTCCTTGTGAACACGAGTCTCCAACATCTGCTTGCTGCAACAGTTCTTCTGTACCTCAGTCTGAAAACTCTGCTCTCTGCAATAATCCATCTGCACCCCAGTCTCAAAACTCTGTTCTCTATAACAATCCTTCTGTAACTGTCTCCAATCACTGCTCTCTGCAACAGTCCTTCTACACCCAAGTCTTTATACTCTGATCGCCCCAACCGTCCTTCTGCACCCCAGTCTCCAAACTCTGTTCTCTCCATCGGTTCTTCTGCAACCCAGACTCCAACCTCTGCTCTCTGTAACAGTCCTTCTGTATCACAGTCTCCAACCTCTGTTCTCCGTAAGGGTCCTTATGCACCCCAGTATCCAATCTGTGCTTTCTGTATCAGTCATTTGAACCACAGTCTCCAAACTCTGCCCTCTGTAACTGTCTTTCTGCAACTCAGTCTGCAACCTCTGCTCTCTGCAACAGTCCTTCTGCACCCCAGTCTCTATTCTCTGTTCTCTGCAACAGTCCTTTTGCACCCCAGTCTCCAACATCTGCTCTATGCAACAGTCATTCTGCACCCCAGTCTCCAAACTTTGCTCTCTGTAACAGTCTTTCTGTACTGCATTCTCCAACCTCTGCTCTCTGTAAGGGTACTTCTGCACCAGAGTCTCCAGACTCTGCTTTCTGTGTCAGTCCTTCTGCAACCCAGTCTTCAACTTCTGCTCTGCGTAACTGTCCTTCTGCACCTTAGTCTCCAACCTCTGCTCTCTGCTACAGTGCTTCTTAACCCCAATCTCCAACCTCTACTCTCTGCAACAGTCCTTGTACACCCCAGTCTAAAACCTCTGCTCTCTGCATCAATCTTTCTGCACCCCTGTGTCCAACCTCTGCTCGCTGTACCAATCCTTCTGCACCTCAGTCTCCAACCTCTGCTGTCTGCAACGGTAGTTCTTCACCTCAGTCTCCAACTTCTACTCTCTGTAACAGTGCTTCTGCACCTCAGTTTCCATTCTCTGCTCTCTTTAAGATCCTTCTGCAACCCAGTCTTCAATCTCTGCTCTCTGTAACAGTCCTTCATTACCCCAGTCTCCAAATTGTGCCTTCTGTAACAGGCCTTCTGCACTCCAGTCTCCAAACTCTGCTCTCTGTATCAGTCCATCTGCACCCCAGTCTCTAACGTCTGCTCACTGCAACGATCCTTCTGCACCCCAGTCTCCAACCTCTGCTCGCTGCAACAGTCCTTCTACAACCTAGTCTTCATACTCTGCTCGCCTAAACGATCCTTCTGCGCCCCAGGCTGCAACATCTGTTTCCTACATCAGTCCTTCTGCAACTCAGTCTGCAATCTCTGGTCTCTGCAACAGTCCTTCTTCACCCCAGTCTCCATTTTCTGCTCTCTGCAGCAGTCCTTTTGCAACCCAGTGTCCAACATCTGCTCTCTTCAAAAGTCATTCTCCATCCCAGTCTCCAATCTCTGCTCTCTGTAGCAGTTCTTCTGTACTGCATTCTCCAAACTCTGCTCTCTCTAGGGGTACTTCTGCACCAGAGTCTCGAACCTCTGCTTTCTGTATCAGTCCTTCTGCACCCCATTCACCAAACTCTGCTCTGTGTAACAGTACTTCTGCACCTTAGTCTCCAAGTCTGCTCTCTGCTACAGTCCTTCTGGACCCCAATCTCTGACCTCTACTCTCTGCAACAGTCCTTCTACATCCCAGTCTAAAACCTCTGCTCTGTGCAACAGTCGTTCTGCACCCCAGTCTCCAACGTCTGCTCTCTGCAACAGTCCTTCTGCACACCAGTCTCAAACCTCCGCTCTCTGTAACAATCCTTCTGCACCCAAGTCTTCAGCCTCTGCTCTCTGCAATGATCCTTTTGCACACCAGTCTCCAAACTCTGCTCTCTGCAAAAGTCCTTCCGCACCCCAGTCTCCAACCTCTGCTCTCTGTAACACTCCTACTGTACCTCAGTCTCCAAACTCTGCTCTCTGCAAACGTCCTTCTGCACCCCAGTCTCCAACCTCTGCTGTCTGCAAAAGTCCTTCTACACCCCAGTCTCTAACCTCTGGTATCTTCAACAGTCCTTCTGCACCCCAGTCTCCAACCTCTGCTCTCAGTAACAATCCTTCTGTACCTCATTTTCCATCCTTTACTCTCTGTAACAGTCCTTCTGCATCTCAGTCTTCAAACTCTGCTCTCTGAAACAATCCTTCTTGTCCCTACAACAGTCCTTCTACACGCCAGTCTCCAAACTCTGCTATCTGCAACAGTCCTTCTGCACCTCAGTCTCCAACATCTGCTCTCTTTAAGATCCTTCTGCAACCCAGTCTGTAAACTCTGCCCTCTGTAACAGTTCTTCTGCACCCCTTGTCCAACCTCTGTTCTTGTAACAGTCCTTTTGCAAACCGGTCTCAAACCTCTGCTCGCTACAACGATTCTTCTGCACCCCAGTATCCAACCTCTACTCTCTGCAAAAGTCCTTCTGCACCCCAGTCTCCAATATCTGCTCTCTCCAACAGTCCTTCTGCAACTCAGTCTGAAAACTCTGTTCACTGCTATGATCATTCTGCAACCCAGTCTCCAACCTCTGCTCTCTGTAACAGTCCTACTGTACCACAGTCTCAAAACTCTGCTCTCTGTAAGATTCTTCTGCAACCCTGTTTCCAAATTCTGCTGTCTGTAACAGTCCTTCTGCACCCCAGTCTCCAACGTCTGCTTTGTGTATCAGGCATTTTGCACCCCATTCTCCAAACTCTGCTCTCTGCAACAGTCCTTCTGCACCGGAGACTCCAAACTCTGCTTTCTGTATAAGTCCATCTGCACCCCAGTCTCCAAACTCTGCTCTCTGTAACAGTCCTTCTGCACCTCAGTCTACAAACTCTGCTCTCTGAAACAGTCCTTTTGCAACCCATTCTCCAACATCTGCTCTCCGCAACAGTCCTTCTGCACCAAAGTCTCAAAACTCTGTGTCTGTAACAGTCCTACTGAAAGGCAGTCTAGAAGATCTACTCTCTGCAACAGTGCTTCTGCACCCAAATCTCAAACCTGTGCTTTTGACAATAGTCCTTCTACACCCCATGTCCAGCCTCTGCTCTCTGCAGCAGTCCCTCTGCAACCCAGTCTCCAAACTCCGCTCTCTATAACGATCCTTCTGCACCTCATTCTCAAACTCTACTCTCTGTAAAAGTACTTCTGCACCCCTTCACCAAACGCTGCTCTCCATAACAGGCCTTCTGCACCCCACTCTCCGACATCTTTTCTCTATAACAATCATTCTGCATCCCAGTCTCCAAACTCTGCTCTCTACAACTATCCTTCTGCAACCCAGTCTCCAACCACTGCTCTCTGCAACAGTCCTTCTGCACACCATTCTCCAACATGTGCTCTCTGCAAAATCCTTCTGCACCTCAGTTTGAAAACTCTGTTCTCTGAAATGATCCTTCTGCACTCTAGTCTCCAACCTCTGCTCTCTGTAACAGTCCTCCTGCACCTTGCTCTACAACATCTGCTCTCTGTAAGATCCCCTGTGCAACCTTTTTTAAAAACTCTGCTCTCTGTAACAGTTCTTCTGCACCAAAGTCTCCAACATCTGCTCTCTGTAACAGTTTCTCTGCACCCCAGTCTCCAACCTCTGCTCTCTGCAAAAGTCCTTCTACACCCCATTCTCTAACCTCTGTTCTCGGAAACAGTCCTTCTGAACCACAGTCTCCAATCTCTGCTCTCTGCAACAGTCCTTCTGTACCCTAGTCTCCAACTTATTCTATCTGTAACGGTCCTTCTGTACAGCAGTCTACAAACTCTGCTCTCTCTAACGGTCCTTCTGCACCCCAGTCTCCAACCTCTGCTCTCTGTATGAGGACTTCTGAACCCCAGTCTCTAAACTCTGCTCTCTGTAACATTCCTTCTGCACTGCAGTCTCTAACCTCTGCTCTTTGCAACAGTTCTTCTGCACCCCAGTCTCCAACCTGTGCTCTCTACAACAGTTCTTCTGCACCCCAGTCTCCAAACTCTGCACTCTGAAACAGTCCTTCTCAACCCCAGTCTCCAACCTCAGCTCTCTATAACAGGCCTCCTCTACTGCGGTCTCCAAATTCTGCTCTCTGTAATTTTCCTTATGCACCACAGTCTTCGACCTCTGCTTTCTCTATCAGTCCTTCTGCACCCCAGTATCCAACCTTTGCTCTCTGTAACAGTCCTTCTGCATTTCAGTCTCCAAACTCTGCTCTCTGCAACATTCCTTCTGCACCCAATCTCCAAACTCTGCTCCCTCCAACAGTCCTTTTACAACCAATCTCCAACCTCTGCTATCTGCAGCAGTCCTTCTGCACCCCAGTCTCCAAAATCTCCTCTCTGCACCTCAGTCTCCAACATGTACTCTCTGTAACAGTCGTTCTGCACCGCAGTCTCCAATCTCTGTTCTGAGTAAGATCTTTCTGCAACCCAGTCTCCAAACCCTTCCCTCTGAAACAGTCCTTCTGCACTCTTTCTCAAAACTCTTCTCTCTGTAACAGGCCTTCTGCACCCCAGTCTCCAACCTCTTTTCTGTAACAATCTTTCTTCACCCCAGTCTCCAACGTCTACTCTCTGCAACAGTGCTTCTGCACCCGAGACTCCAACAACTGCTCTCTGCAACAGTCCTTCTGCACCTCAGTCTGAAAACTCTGTGCTCTGCAATGATTTTTCTGCACCACAGTCTCCAAACTCTGCTTTCTGTAACAGTCCTGTTGCACCTAAGTATAAAAAATCTGCTCTCTTTAAGATCTTTCTGCAACCCTGTCTCCAAACTCTGCTCTCTGTAACAGTCCTTCTGCACCCCAGTCTCCAAACTTTTCTCTCTGTAATAGACATTTGGAAACCATATCTACAACCTCTACTCTCTATAACAGTCTTTCTGAACCTCAGTCTCCAACTTCTGCTCTCTGCAACAATCTTATGCACCTCAGTCTCCAAACTCTGCTCTCTGCAACGATCTTTCTGCACCTCTGTCTCCAAAGTCTGCTCTCTGCAACACTCCTTCTGCAACCCAGTTTCCAACATCTGCTCTCTTTTAGTTTCCTCTGCACACCATTTTCCAAACTCTGTTCTCTACAACGTTCCTTCTCCATCCCAGTCTTCAACCTCTTCTTTCTGCAACAATCCTGTAGCACCTCAGTCTCCAACCTCTGTTCTCTACAAAAGACCTTCTGCTCCCCAGTCTCCAAACTATGCTCTGTGAAACAGTCCTTCTACACCCAATCTCCAACCTCTGCTCTCTGTAATGGTTCTTCTGCACCCCAGCCTCCAAACTCTGTTGTCTGTAGCAGGCCTTCTGCACCCTAGTCTCCAAACTCTGCTCTCTGTAACAGGCCTTCTGCACCCCTATCTCCAACCCCTTCTCTCTGCAATGATCTTTCTGCACCCCAGTGTCAAACCTCTGCTCCTTTCAAAATTTCGTCTGCACCCCAGTCTCAAACCTCTGCTCTCTGTAAGATCCTTCTGCACCCCACTCTCTAAACTCTGCTCTCTGTAAGAGTAGTTCTGCACTCAAGTCTCCAAGCTCTACTCTCTGCAACAGTCAATTTGAACTTTAGTCTCCAACGTCTGCTCTCTGTAAGATCCATCTGAACCCCAGTATCCAACCTCTGCTCTCTCAAACAGTCCTTCTGCACCCCAGTCTCCAAACTCTGCGCTCAGCAGGATGCTTCTAGACCCCAGTCTACAACCTCTGCTCTCTTCAAGAGTCCTTTTGCACCCCAGTCTCCAACCTCTGCGCTCTGTAACAGTCCTGCTGCACCTCAGTCTCCAAACTCTGCGCTCTGTAGCAGGCCTTCTGCTCTCTCCAAGGATCCTTCTGCACCCCAGTCTCCAACCACTGCTCTCTGCAATGATCTTACTGCACCCGAGTCTCTAACCTCTGATATCTGCAACAGTCCTTCTGCACCTCAGTCTCTAAATTCTGCTCTCTTTAAGACCAAAACTGAATCCCAGTCACCAAAGTCTGTTCTACTTTCTGCAAGTGTCCTGCGGCACCCCAGTCTCCAAAATCTGTCCTCTGCAACAGTTTTTCTGCTCTCCAGTCTCTAACCTCTACTCTCCGTAACGGTCCTTCAGCACCCCAGTCTCCAAACTCTGCTTTCTGTATCAGTCCTTCTGAATCTCAGTCTCCAACCTGTGCTCTCTGTAACATTCCTTCTGCACCCCAATTTCCAACCTCTGCTTTCTGTAACACTCCTTCTGCACCTCAGTCCTCAACCTGTGCTCTCTGTAACATTCCTTCTGCACCCGAGTCTCCAACCTCTTCTCTCTGTAACAGTTTTTCTATACAGGAGTCTACAAACTCTTGTCTCTGTAACGGTCCTTCTGCACCCCAATTTCCAACCTCTGCTTTCTATAACAATCCTTCTGCACCTCAGTCTTCAAACTCTGCTCTCTGTTACAGTCTTTCTGCACCCCAGTATCCAACCACTGCTCTCTGTAACAGTCCACCTGCACCTCAGTCTCCAACCTCTCCTGTAACAGGCCTTCTGCTCATCAGTCTCCAAACTCTTTTCTCTGTAGCAGGCCTTCTGGTCCCCAGTCTCCAAAATCTGCTCTCTGCAATGATCCTTCTGCACCCCAGTCTCCAACATCAGCTCTCTGCAATGATCCAACTTCACCCCACTCTCCAACCTCTGATCTCTACAACAATCATTCTGCACCTCAGTCTTCTAATTCTCCTCTCTGTAAGATGCTTCTGCAAACCTGCAACCAATTTCTGCTATCTGTAAAAATCCTTCTTCACCCCAGTCTCCTACCTCTGCTCTCCTAACAGTCATTCTGCACCTTAGTCTCCCAAATCTGCTCTCTGTAAGATCCTTTTGCAACCAAGTCTTTAAACTCTGCACTCTTTAACAGTCCTTCTGCATAACAGTCTCCAACCTCTTCTCTCTGCAACGATTCTTCTCCACTCCAGTCTCCAACATCTGCTCTCTGCAACAGTACTTCCGCACCCCTGTCTCCAAACTCTGCTCTCTGTAACAGTCTTTTTTTCACCCCAGTCTCCAAACTCTTCTCTCTGCAAAGATCCTTCTGGAACCCAGTCTCCTACATCAGATCTCTGCAACAGTCCTTCTGCACCACAGTCCTCAACCTCTGCTCTCTGTAAGATCCTTCTGCACTCCCGTTTCCAAACTCTGCTTTCTGTAACATTCCTTCTACAACCCAGTCTCCAACCTCTGTCCTCTGCAACAGTGCTTCTGCTCCCCAGTCTCCAAGATCTGCTCTCTGTAACAGTCCTTCTGTACCTCAGTCTCCCACCTCTGCTCTTCGTAACGGTCCTTCTACACCCCAGTATCCAAACTCTGTTTGCTGTATCAGTATGTCTGAACCCCAGTCTCCAACCTCTGTTCTCTGTATGTATCCTTCTGCACCTCAGTCTCCAAACTGTGCTCTATGTAAGAGTCCTTCTGCACCCCAGTCTCCAACATCTGCTCTCGATAACAATCCTATATCAGAGTCTCCAACCTCTGCTCGCTGTAAAAGTCATTCTGCAACCCTATTTCCAAACTCTGCTTCCTGTAACAGTCCTTCTGCACCTGAGTCTCCAAGCTCTGCTCTCTGTAACACTACTTCTACACCTCAGTCTCAAAGCTTTGTTCTCTGTAACAGTCCTTCTGCACCTCAGTCTGAAACCTCTGCTCGGTGCACGATCCTTTTGCACCCAGTCTTCAACCAATGCTCTCTGTAACAGTCAAGCTACACCTCAGTCTCCAATCTGTTCTATATAAGATCCTTCAGCAACCCAGTCTCCAAACACTGCTCTTTATAACAGTCCTTCTGCACCCCAGTCTCCAACATCTCCTCTCGGTACCAGGACTTCTGAACGCCAGTCTCCAAACTCTGCTCTCTGAAACGATCCTTCTGGACCCCAGTCTCCAAGCTCTGCTACTTGTAACGATCCTTCTGCACCCCACTCTCCAACGTCTACTCTATGTAACAGGACTTCTGCACCTCAGTCTCCAACTTCTGCTCTCTGCAAAAGTCCTTCTGCACCCCAATCTCCAATTCCTGTTCTAAGCAATAGTCTTTGTACACCCCAGGCTCCAAACTCTGCTCTCTGTAACAGTCCTTCTGTACTGCAGTCTCCATCCTCTGCTGTCTGCAATGGTCCTTCTGCACCCGAGACTCCAAACTCTACTTTCGATATCAGTTATTCTGCACCCAAGTCTCCACCTCTGCTCTCTGTAGCCATCCTTCTGCACCTCAGTCTTTAACCTCTGCTCTCTGCATCGATCCTTCTTCACCACAGTCTCCAAATTCTGCTCTCTGCAACACTCCTTCTGCACCCCAGTCTCCAAGCTCTGCTCTCTGTAACTGTCCTTCTGCACATCCGTGTCCAAACTCTGCTCTCTTTAAAAATCCATCTTCACGTACGTCTCCAAACTCTTTTCCCTGTAAGAGACTTTCTACATCCCAGTCTCAAACCTCTCCTCTCTGTAACAGTTTTTCTGAACCCCAATCTCCAAACGCTCCACTCTGTAAAACTCCTTCTGCACCCTAGCCTCCATACTCTGCTCTCTGTAAGAATCCTTTTGCACCCCAGTCTCCAAACTTTCCTCTCTGTAAAAGTCCTAATCCACCTAAGTCTCGAAGTTCTGCAATCTGTAAAGGTCCTTCTGCATTTCAGTCTCCAACCTCTGCTCTCTGTAACAGTCCTTCTGCACCCCAGTCTGCAACATCCGTTCTCTGCAACGATCCTTCATCTCCCCAGGTTCCAACCTCTGATCTCTGCAATGGTTTTTCTGCACCCCAGTTTCCAACCTCTGCTCTTTGTAACAGTTTTTCTGCACCTCAGTCTCCAAACTCTGCTCTTTGCAACAGTCCTTCTGCACCCCAGTCTCCAACCTCTTCTCCAGGTAACAGTTCTACTGCACCCCAATCTCCAAACTCTGCTCTCTGTAACACTCCTTCTTCTCCCCAGTCTCCACACTCTGATCTCTGTAACAATCCTTCTGGACCTCAGTCTCCAGCCTCTGCTCTCTACAACAGTGAATCTGCTCCTAAGTCTCCAACCTCTATGCTCTACAAAAGTCCTTCTGCACATCCTACGCCAAACTCTGTTCTCTGTAAGATCCTTCTTAAACCCATTCGTAAAACTCTGCTCTGTGTAACAGTCCTTCTATAGCCAAGTCTTCAAACTCTGCTCTTTGTAACAGGCCTTCTGCACACCAGTCTTCAAACTCTGCTCTCTGTAACAGGCCTTCTGCACCCCAGTCCCCAACCTGTGCTCTCTGCAATGATTATTCTGCACCCCAGTGTCCAAACTCTGCTCTCTATAAAAGTCCTTCTGCACCCGATGATCCAATATCTGCTCTCTACTACAGTCTTTCTGCACATCAGTCTGAAAACTCTGCACTCTGAAACAATCCTTCTGGACCCCAGTTTCCAACCTTTGCTCTCTGAAACAGTCCTTCTGAAACTGAGTCTCCAAAATGCTCTCTGTAAGATCCTTCTGCAACCCTGTATCGAAACTGTGCTATCGGTAACAGTGCTTCTGCACCCCAGTCTCCAAACTCTGCTCTCTGTAATAGGCCTTCTGCACACAGTCTCCATCTTCTTCTCTCTGCAATGATCCTTCTTCACCTCAGTCGCCAACCTCTTCTCTCTGCAAAGTTTCTTCTGCACCCCAGTCTCCAAACTCTGTTCTCTGCAACAGTCCTTCTGCAGCCAAGTCTCCAACCTCTGCTCTCAGTAACAGTCCTTCTGTACCACAGTCTCCAACATCTGCTCTCTGTAATGGTCCTTTTGCACCCCCAGTCTCCATCGTCTGCTCTCTGTATAAGTTCTTCTGCACCCCAGTCTCCAAACTCTGCTCTCTGTAACAGTTCTTCACACTTCAGTCTTTAACTTCTGCTCTCTGCAACGGTCCTTCTTCACCCCAGTCTCCAACTTCTGCTCTCTGCAACATTTTTTTTGCACCCCAGTCTCCATCTGTGCTCTCTTTAACTGTCCTTTGGCACCCCAGTCTCCAAACTTTTTTTTTTGCATTACTCCTTCTGCACCCCAGTCTTCAAACTCAGCTCTCTCTAACAGTTCTGCAGTCTCCAAACTCCGCTTTGTGTAACGTTCCTTCTGTACCCCAGTCTCCAAACTCTGCTTTCTGTATCAGTTCTTCTGCACCCCAGTCTCAAAACTCTGCTCTCTTTAACAGTCCTTCTGCACCTCAGTTACCAACCTCTGCTCTCTGCAAAAGTCCTTCTGCACCCCAGTTTCAATCTTATGCTCTCTGAAAAAGTCCTTCTACAATCCAGTCTCAAACCTCCACTATCTGCAACGAACATTCTGCACCCCAGTCTCCAACGTCTGCTCTATGCAACAGTTTTTCTGCACCCCAGTCTCCGTCTTCTGCTCTTAGTAAGAATCCTTCTGCACCCCAGTCTCCAACCTCTCCTCTCTGTAAAAGTCCTTCTGTACCACAGTCTCCAAAATCTGCTCTCTGCAACAGTCTTTCTGCACCCCAGTCTCCAACCTCTGCTCTCTGCAACATTTCTTCTTAACTCCAGTCTCCAACCTGTGCTCTCTGTAACTGTCCTTCTGCACCCCAGTCTTCAACCTCTGTTCTATGTAGCGATCATTCTGCACCTCAGTCTCCAACCTCGGCTCTCTGCAACGATCCTTCGGCACCTCAGTCTCAAACCTCTGTTCTCTGCAACGATCCTTCTACACACCAGTCTCCAAGCTCTGCTCTCTGTAACAGTCCTTCTGAACATCAGTGTCAAAACTCTGCTCACTGTAACATTCCTTCTGCATCTCAGTCTCCAACCTCTGCTCTCTTTAACAGTTCTTCTGGACACCAATATACAAACTCTGCTCTCTGTAACACTCCTTCTGCACACCAGTCTCCATCCTCTTCTCTCTGTAACACTCTTTCTGCACCCCAGTCTCCATTCTCTGCTCTCTGTAAGAATCTTTCTGAACCCCAGTCTCCAACCGCTCCTCTCAATAACAGTCTTTCTGCACCTCAATCTCCAATATCTGCTCTCTGAAATGATCCTTCAGCACCTCAGTCTCCATCCGATGTTCTCTGTAACAGGCCTTCTGAACCCCATTCTCCAACATATACTCTCTGGATCAGTCCTTTTGCACACCACTATCCGACCTCTGCTCTCTGTAACAATCTATCTGCACCTGAGTCTCCAACATCTGCTCTCTGAAACGGTTTGTCTGCACCCCAGTCTCCAAACTCCGTTCTCTGCATCAGTCCTTCTGCACCCCAGTATCCAACCTCTGCTCTCTGCAACATTTTTTTTGCACAGTCCTTCTGTAACGCAGTCTCATAACTCTGCTCTCTGTAACGGTCGTTTGCACAACAGTCTCCAACATCAGCTTTCTGTATCAGTTCTTCTGCACCTCAGTCTCCAAACACTGCTCCCTGCAACAGTCCTTCTGCACCCCAGTCTTTAAACTCTGCTCTCTTCAACAGTCTTTCTTACCCCAGTCTCCAACCTCTGCTCTCTGTAAGATCCTTCTTTACCCCGTCTCCAAACTTTGCTCTCTATAACAGTCCTTCTGCACCTCAGTCTTTAACCTCTGCTCTCTGCTACGGTCCTTATGCAACCCAGTATCCGAACTCTGTTCTCTGCAACAGTCCTTCTGCACCCCAAGCTCCAAACTCTGCTCTCTATAACAGTTCTTCTGTACCGCAGTCTCCAAACTCTGATTTTTTTAACGGTCATTCTTCACCCCAGTCTCCAAACTCTACTTTCAATATCAGTTATTCTGCACCCCAGTCGCCAACCTCTGCTCTCTGTAACAGTCCTTCTGCACCTCAGTCTCCAACCTCTGCTCTCTGCAACAGTTCTTCTGCACCCCAGTCTCCAACATTTTCTCTCTGCAAAAGTCCTTCTAAACCAGTCTCCAACCTCTTCTCTCTGCAAGGATCCATCTGCATTCCAGTCTCCAACATCTGCTCTCTGCAACAGTCCTTCTGCACCGCAGTCTCCAACCTCTGCTCTCTGCAACATTTCTTCTGAACCCGTCTCCCACCTGTGCTCTCTGTATCTGTCCTGCTTCACCCAGTCTCCAATCTCTGATCTCTGTAGCGATCCTTGTGCACCTCAGTCTTCAACCTCCAATCTCTGCAAGGATCTTTTTCACCACAGTCTCTAACCTCTACTCTCCGCAACAGTCCTTCTGCACACCAGTTTCCAAGCTCTGCTCTCTGTAACAATTCTTCTGCACCCAAGTCTCCAAATTCTGCTCTCTGTAACAGGCCTTCTGCACCCCCACTCCAACCTGTGCTCTCTCTAACGATTCGTCTGCACCACAGTCTCCAAACTCTGCTCTCTGTAACAGTCCTCTGCACCCCAGAATCCAACATCTGCTCTCTGCTACATTTCTTCTGCACCTCAGTCTGAAAACTCTGCTCTCTGCAACAATCCTTCTGCACCCCAGTTTCAAAACTTTGCTCTCTATAACAGAACTTCTGAACCTCAGTCTCCAAAATCCTCTCTGTAAGATCCTTCTGAAACCCAGTCTCGAAACATTGCTATCTGTAACAGTTCTGCTGAACACCAATCTCGAAACTCTGCTCTCTGAAAGAATCCTTCTGCACCCTAGTCTCCAACCTATCCTCTCTGTAACAGTCCTTCTAAACCTCAGTCTCCAACCTCTGCTCACTGTAATTATGCTTTAGCACCCAAGTCTCCAACTTTTGCTCTCTGTAACAGTATTCTGCACCCCAGTCTCCAACATCAGTTCTCTATATCAATCCTTCTGCACCCCAGTCTTAAAATTTTGCTCTCTACAACGATCCTTCTGCACCTCAGTCTGAAAACTCTGTTCTCTACTACAATCTTTCTGCACCCCAGTCTCCCCAGTCTCCAACCTCTGCTCTCACTCAGTAACAGTACTGCTGAACATAGGTCTAAAACTCTGCTCTCTGTAAGATTCTTTTCCAACCTTGTCTAAAAACTCTGCTCTCTGTAAGAGTTCTATTGCACCCCAGTCTCCAAACTCTGCTCTCTGCAACGATCCTTCCACACCTCAGTCTCGAAACTCTACTCTCTGCAACAGTCCTTCTGCACCACAGTCTCAAAACTCTGCTGTCTGCAACGATCTTTCTGTACACCAGTTTCCAACGTCTGCTCTCTACAACAGTCTTTCTGCACCCCAGTCTCCAACCTATGCTCTCTGCAATGATCCTTCTGCACCCCAGTCTAAAAATTCTGCTCTCTACAACAATCCTTTTGCACCCCAGTTTTTAACCTCTGCTCTTTGCAAAAGACCTACTGCACCCCAGTCTCCAACATCTGCTCCCTGCAACAGTCATTCTGCACCTCAGTCTGACAACTCTGCTCTCTGCAAAGATCATTTTGCACCCCAGTCTCCAACCTCTGTTCTCTAAAACAGTTATTCTGCACCCCAGTATCCAAACTCTACTCTCTGTAACAGTCCTTCTGTACCACAGTCTCCAACCTTTGTTCTTTGTAAGGGAATTTATGCACCCCAGTATCCAACCTCTGCTTTCTGTATCCGTCATTTTTCACCACAGTATTTAAACTCTGCCCGCTGTAACAGTCCTTCCGCAACTCAATCTGCAAACTCTGCTCTCTGCAACAGTACGTTTACACTCCATTATTTATCCTCTGCTCTCTCCAACAGCCTTTTTGCAACACAGACTCCAACATCTGCTCTCTAAAACAGTTCTTCTTCACTCCAGTCTCCAACCTCTGCTCTCTGTAAAAGTCCTTCTGTACGGCAGTCTCCAAAATCTGCTCTCTGTAAGATCCTTCTGCAACCCAGTCTGTAAACTCTGCCCTCTGTAACAGACCTTCTGCACCCCTTCTCAAAACTCTGTTCTCTGTAAGAGTCCTCGTGTAGTGCAGTCTCCAAAAAACTCTCTCTGTAACGGTCCTTCTGCACCCCAGTCTCCAACCTCTGCTTTCTGTATCAGTACTTCTTCACCCAGTCTCCAACCTCTGCTCTCGGTAACAGTCCTTCTTCACCTCAGTCTCCAAACTCTGCTCTCTGCCACAGTCCTCCTGCACCAAAGTCTCAAACCTCTACTCCCTGCAACACTCCTTCTGAACCTCAGTCTCTAAACTCTGCTCTCTCTAACAGTCCTTCTGTACCGCAGTCTCAAAACTCTGCTCTCTGTAATGGTCCTTTTGAACCCCAGTCTCCAGCATCAGCTTTCTTTATCAGTTCTTCTGCACCCCAGTCTCCAACCTCTGCTCTTAGTAACAGTCCTTCTGCACCCCAGTCTGCAACTTCTGCTCTCTGCAACATTTCTTCTGCACACCAGTCTCCATCTGTGCTCTCTGTAACTGTCCTTCTGAACCCCTGTCTCCACCCACTGATCTCCGTAACAAATCTTCTGGACCTCAGTCTCCAACCTCTACTCTCTATAACAGTCGTTCTGTACCGCAGTCTCAAAACTCTGCTCTCTGTAATAGTCTTTCTGAACCCCAGACTCCAATTTCAGCTTTCTATATCAGTTCTTCTGCACCCCAGTCTCCAAACTCTGCTTTCTGTAACAGTCCTTCTGCAACTCAGTCTCCAAACTCTGCTCTCTGCAACAGTGCTTCTGCACCTCATTCTGAAAACTATGTTCTTTGCAACGATCCTTCTGCAACCCTGTCTCCAAACCCTGCTTTCTGTTACAGTCCTTCTTCACCCCCGTCTCAAAACTCTGCTCTTTGTAACAGGCCTTTTGCACCCCATTCTCCAACCTCTGCTCTCTGTAACAGTGCTTCTGCACCTCAGTCTACAAACTCTGCTCTCTGCAACACTACTTCTGCACCCCAGTCTCCAACATTTGCTCTCTGCAAAAGTCCTTCTGCACCAAATCTCCAACCTCTGCCTCTGTAACATTCCTACTGTAACCCAGTCTCCAAACTCTGCTTCCTGCAACAGTCCTTCTGCACCCGAATCTCCATCCTGTGCTCTCCGCAACAGTCCTTCAACACCCCAGTGTCCAGCCTCTGCTCTCTGCAACAGTCCCTCTGCAACCCAGCATTCAAAATCTGCTCTCTGTAACAATCCTTCTGCACCTCAGTCTTCAACCTCTGCTCTCTGCAATGGTCCTTCTGCACCTCAGTCTCCAAAAACTACTTTCTTCTGAATCTCTTCTACAAACTCTGCTCTTTATAATAGGCCTTCTTCACCCCAGTTTCCAAACTCTGTTTTCTGTAACAATCATTCTGCACTCCAGTGTCAAAATTTTGCTCTCTACAACGATCCTTCTGCACCCCAGTCCCCAAACTCTGCTCTTCGCAACAGTCCTTCTGCACCCCAGTCTCCAACATGTGCTCTCTGCAAAAGTCCTTCTGCACCTCAGTCTGAAAACTCTGTTCTCTACAACAATCCTTCTGCACCCAAGTCCCCAACCTCTGCTCTCTGTAACAGTCCTGCTGCACATTGGTCTACAACTCTGCTATCTGTAAGATCCTTGTGCAAACCTTGTCTGAAAACTCAGCTCTCTATAGGAGTTCTACCTCACCCTAGTCTCCAACCTCTGCTCTCTGCTACGATCCTTCTGCACCACAGTCTCGAAAGTCTACTCTCTGTAACAGTCCTTCTGCCCCCCAGTCTCAAACCTCTGCTGTTTGCAACGATCTTTCTGTACACCAGTTTCCAACGTCTACTCTCTGCAACAGTCTTTCTGCACCCCAGTCTCCAACCTCTGCTCTCTGCAACAATTCCTGTGAACCCCAATATCCAATATCTGCTCTATGCAACAGTCCTTCTGCACCCCTGTCTCCAACCTCTGGTCTCTGCAACAGTCCTTCTGCACCTCAGTCTGAATACGCTGTTCTCTGCAATGATCCTTCTGCACCACAGTCTCCAAACTCTGCTCTCTGTAATACTCCTGTTGCACCTCAGTCTCGAAACTCTGCTCTCTGTAAGATCCTTCTTCAAACCTGTCTCCAAACTCTGCTCTATGTAACAGTCCTTCTGCACCCCAGTCTCCAACCTCTGCTCTTTGCAAGAGTTCTTCTAAAACCCAGTCTCCAAACTCTGCTTTCTGCAACAGTCGTTCTGCACCCCAGTCTCCAACTTCTGTTCTCTTTAAAAATCATTCTTCACCTCAGTTACCAAACTCTGATCTCTGCAATGGTCCTTCTGCACCACAGTCTCCAACCTCTGCTCTCTGTAACAATCCCTCTGCACCCCAGTCTAAAAACTCTGCTCTCTACAACAATCCTTTTGCACCCCAGTTTCCAAAATCTACTCTCTGTAAAAGTCCTTTTGCAACCCAGTCTCCAACATCTGCTCCCTGCAACAGTCTTTCTGCACCCCAGTCTCCAATATTTGCTCTCTGCAACAGTCCTTCTGCACCTCAGTCTGAAAACTCTGTTCTCTGAAACGATCCTTCTGCACCCTAGTCTCCAACCTCTGTTCTCTGTAACAGTCCTGCTGTACCACAGTCTCTAAGCTCTGCTCTCTGTAAGATCCTTCTGCAACCCTGTCTCCAAACTCTGCTGTGTGTAACAGTCCTTCTGCACCTCAGTCTCCAACCTGTGCTCTCTGTAACAGGCCTTTTGTACCCCATTCTCCAACCTCTGCTCTCTGCAACAGTTCTTCTGCACCAGAGTCTCCAAATTTTGCTTTCTGTGTCAGTCCATCTGCACCCCAATCTCCAACCTCTACTCTCTGTAACATTACTTCTGCATCTCAGTCTACAAACTCTGCTCTCTTCAACAGTCTTTCTGCAACCCAGTCTCCAACATCTGCTCTCCGCAAAAGTCCTTCTGCACCAAAGTCTCCAACCTCTGCCTCTGTAACAGTCCTAATGCAACACAGTCTTCAACCCGTACTCTCTGAGACAGTCCTTCTTCACCCAAATCTCAAACCTGTGCTCACCGTAACAGTCCTGCTACACCCCATGTCCAGCCTCTGCTCTCTGCAGCAGTCCCTCTGAAACCAAGTCTCCAATGTCTGCTCTCTGTAACAATCTTTCTGCACTTCAGTCTCCATCCTCTGCTCTCTACAATGGTCCTTCTGCTCCTCGGGCTCTACTCTCTGTAAAAGTACTTCTGCACCCCTTCTCCAAAGTCTGCTCTCCGTAACAGGCCTTCTGCACCCCAGTCTCTGACCTCTGTTTTCTATAACGATTCTTCTGCACCTCAGTCTCCAACCTCTGCTCTCTTTACCAGTTCTTCATCACCCCAGTCTCCAAACTCTGCTCTCTGTAACAGTCTTTCTGCACCTCAGTCTCCAACCTTGCTCTCTACAACAGTCCTTCTGCACTCCAGTCTCCAACCTCTGCTCTCTGCAACAGTCCTTCTGCACCCCAGTCTCCAACATGTGCTCTTTGCAAAAGTCTTTCTGCACCTCAGTCTGAAAACTCTGTTCTCTACAATGATACTTCTGCACCCTAGTCACCAACCTCTGCTCTCTGTAACAGTCCTGCTGCACCTTGGTCTAAGACCTCTTCTCTCTGTAAGATCCTTGTGCAACCTTGTCTAAAAACTCTGCTCTCTTTAACAGTTCTTCTGCAACCTAGTCTCTGACCTCTGCTCTCTTTAACAGGCCTTTTGCACGCCAATCTCCAACCTCTACTCTCTGAAACAGTCCTTTTGCACCACAGTCTCCAACCTCTGCTCTCTGCAACAGTCCTTTTGCACCTCAGTTTCCAATCTCTGCTCTAAGCAACGATTCATCTGCACCTCAGTATCCAAACTCTACTCTCTGTAACAGTCCTTCTTCTCCCCAGTCTCTAATCTCTGCTGTCTGCAACGATTTTTCTTCACCCCAGTCTGCAACGTCTTCTCTCTGCAACAAACCTTCTGCACCCCAGTCTCCAACCTCTTCTCTCTGCAACGATCCTTCTGCACCCCAGTCTCCAACATCTGCTCTATGCAACAGTTCTTCTGCACCCCTGTCTCCAACCTCTGCTCTATGTAATATTCCTTTGCACCACAGTTTCAAAACTCTTCTCTCAGTAACATTCCATCTCCACCCCAGTCTCCAACCTCTGCTTTCTGAAACGGTACTGCTGCACATGAGTCTCCAACCTCTGTTCTCAGTAACAGTCCTTCTTCTTCCCATCTCCAACCTCTTCTCTATAACAGTCCTTCTGCACCTCAGTCTCCAACCTATGCTCTCTGCAACAGTACTTCTGCACCCCTGTCTCTAATTTCTGCTCTCTGTAAGATCCTTCTGCACCCTAGTCTCCAATCTCTGCTCTCTGTAAAAGTCCTTATGCACCTAAATCTCAAACATGGGCTCTCTGCAACAGTCCTTCTACACCCGATTCTCTAACCTCTGTTCTCTGCAACAGTCCTTCTGAACCACAGTTTCCAACATTTTCTCTCTGAAACAGTATTTCTGTACCCTAGTCTCCAACATATGCTCACTGTAACAGTCTTTCTGTACTGCAGTCTCCAAACTCTGCTCTCTCTAAAGGTCCTTCTGCACCCCAGTCTCCAACCTCTGCTATCTGTAACATTCCCTCTGCACCTCAGTCTCTAAACTCTGCTCTCTGCGACATTTCTTCTGCACCCCAGTCTCTAAACTCTTCGCTCTGCAACAGTTCTTCTGCACCCCAGTCTCCAATATCTGCACTCTGAAATAGTCCTTCTCAACCCTAGTCTCCAACCTCTGCTCTCTGTAACAGGCCTCTTGTACTGTGGTCTTTAAAGTCTGCTCTCTGTAACTTTCCTTCTTCACCACAGTCTCCAACCTCTTCTTTCTCTATCAGTCCTTCGGCACCCCAGTCTCCAACCAGTGATCTCTGTAACAGTCCTTCTGCATCTCAGTCTCCAAACTCTGCTCTCTGCAACATTTCTTCGGCACTCAAGTCTCCAAACTCTGTTCCCTCAAAAAGTCCTTCTACACCACATTCTCGAACCTCTGCTATCTGCAACAGTCCTTCTGCACCCCAGTCTCCAAAATCTGCTCTCTGTAACAATCCTTCTGCACCTCAGTCTCCAACCTCTGCTCTGTGTAAGATCTTTAGGCAACCAGTCTCCAAACTCTTCCTTCTGTAACAGTCCTTCTGCACCTTTTATACAAACCTTTCTCTCTGTAAAAAGCATTCTGCACCCCAGTCTCCAACCTCTGTTCTCTGTACCAGTTCTTCTGCACCCCAGTCTCAAACCTCTGCTCTCTACAACGATCCTTTTTCACCCCAGTCTCCAACGTCTGCTTTTTTAAACAGTCCTTCTGCACCCAAGTCTCCAAAAACTGATCTCTGCAACAGTCCTTCTGCACCTCAGTCTGAAAATTCTGTGCTCTGAAATGATTCTTCTGAACTCCAGTCTTTAAACACTGTTCTCTGTAACAGTCTTTCTGCTTCCGAGTCTCCAACCTCTGTTCTCTACAACAGTCCTTCTGCACCCTACTTACCAACATCTGCTCTCTGCAACAGTCCTTCTTCACCCCAGTCTCCAACATCTGCTCTCTGCAACAGTTCTTCTGCACCTCAGTCTGAAAACTCTGCTCTCTGCAACACTATTGCACCCCAGTCTCTTACCTCTGCTCTCTGTAACAGTCCTTCTACACCTCAGTCTCCCAAATCTGCTATCTGTAAGATCCTTCTGACACCCAGTCTTTAAACTCTGCACTCTGTAAAAGTGCTTTTGCACCCCAGTCTCCAAACTCTGCTCTCTGTAACAGTCCTTCTGCACCTCAGTCTCCAAACTCTGCTCTTTGTAACAGTCTTCTGCACCCCAGTTTCTAAAATCTGCTCTCTGCAACAGTCCTTCTGCACCCCAGTCTCCAACCTCTGCTCTCTGCAATGATCCTACTGCACCCCAGTCTCCAACTTCTGATCTCTACAAGAGTCTTTTTGCACCTAAGTCTCCAACTTCTGCTCTCTGTAAGATCCTTCTTCACCCCTGTCTCCAAGTTCTGCTCATTTCAACAATCCTTCTGCAAACCAGTCTCCAACCTCTACTCTATGTAACAGGACTTCTGCACCTCAGTCTCCAATCACTGCTTTCTGCAACAGTCCTTCTGCACCACAGTCTCCAAACTCTGGTCTCTGTTAGATCCTTCTGTACTCCAGATTCTAAACTCTGTTCTCTGTAACATTTCTTCTCTTCCCAAGTCTTTATCTTCTGCTTTGTGCAAGTGTCCTGCAGCACCTTAGTCTCCAACTTCTGTCCTCTGCAACAGTCTTTCTACTCCCAGTCTCCAACATCTGCTCTCTGTAACAGTCCTTCTGTACTGCAGTCTCCAACCACTGCTCTCCATAACGGGCCTTCTGAACCCCAGTCTCCAAATACTGCTTTCGGTATCAGTTTTTCTGAACCTCAGTTTAAAACCTCTGCTCTCTGTATCTATCATTCTGCACCTGAGTCGCCAACCTGTGCTCTCTGTATCATTCCTTTTGCACCCCAGTCTCCAACCTCTGCTCTCTGTAAGAGTTTTTCTATACCGCAGTCTCCAAACTCTTGTCTCTGTAACGGTCCTTCTGCACCCCAATTTCCAACATATACTTTCTGTAACAGTCCCTCTGAACATCAGTCTAATACCTCTGCTCTCTACACGATCCGTCTGCACCCCAATTTCAAAACATTGCCCTATGTAACAGTCCACCTGCACCTCAATCTATACCCTCTCCTCTCTATAACAGGCCTTCTGCACGCCAGTCTCCAAAGTCTTCTCTCTGTAGCAGGCCTTCTGCACCCCAGTCTCCAAAATCTGCTCTCTGCAATGATCCTACTGCACCCCAGTCTCCAACTTCTGCTCTCTGGAATGATTCTAGTGCACGCCAGTCTCCAACCTCTGATCTCTGCAACAGTCATTCTGCACCACAGTCTCCAAATTCTGCTCTCTGTAAGAACTTTCTGCACCTCTGTATCCAACCTCTGCTCTCTGTAACAGTCCTTCTGCATCCAAGTCTCCAACCTCGGGTCTCTGTAGCAGGACTTCCACACATCAGTCTCTAAACACTGCTCTCTGCAACAGTCCTTCTGCAGCATATTCTCCAACCTCTGCACTTCTCAACAGTCATTCTGCACCCTAGTTACCAACATCTGCTTTCTGCAACAGTCCTTCTGCACCCCATTCTCCAACATCTGCTCTTTGCAACAGTTCTTCTGCATCTCAGTCTAAAAGCTCTGCTCTATGCAACGACCCCAGTCTCCTACCTCTGCTCTGTAACAGTCCTTCTTCTCCTCAGTCTCTCAACTCTGCTCTCTGTAAGATCCTTTTGCAACCCATTCTTTAAACTTTGCACTCTGTAACAGACTTCTGCAAAACAGTCTCCAACCTCTGCTCTCTGTAACAGGTGTTCTTCACCCCAGTCTTCAACCTCTTCTCTCTGCAAAGATTTTTCTCCACCCCAGTCTCCAACATCTGCTCTCTGCAACAGTTCTTTTGCACCCCAGTCTCCTAACTCTGCTCTGTATAAAATCCATCTGAACCCCAGTCTTCAAACTCTGATCTCTGTAACAGTCCTTCTGCATCTCAGTCTCCAACCTCTGCTCTATGTAATAGTCCTTCTTCACCCCAGCCTCTAAAATCTGCTCTCTGCAACAGTCCTTCTGCACCCCAGTCTCCAACATCTGCTCTCTGCAGCAGTCTTTCTGAACCTTAGTCTCCAAACTCTGCTGTTTGCAACGATCCTTCTGGACCCCTGTCTCCAATGTCTTCTTTCTGCAACAGTCCTTCTGCACCACAGTCTCCAACCTCTGCTCTCTTTAAGATCCTTCTGCACTCCAGTTTCCAAACTCTGCTCTCTGTAAAATCCGTCTGAACCCCAGTCTTCAACCTCTGCTCTCTGTAACAGTCCTTCTGCACCCTAGTCTTTATAAACTTTGCACTCTGTAACAGTCGTTATGCACAACAGTCTTTAAACTCTGCTCTCTGTAACAGGATTTCTGCACTCCAGTCTCCGACCTCTTCTCTCTGCAACGATTCTTCTCCACCCCAGTCTCCAACATCTGCTCTCTGCAACATTTTTTTTCACCCTAGTCTCCGAACTTTGCTCTCTGTAAGATCCATCTGAACCCCAGTCTTCAAACTCTGCTCTCTGTAACAGTCCTTCTCCACCCCAGTCTTTAAACTTTGCTCTCTGTAACAGTCGTTCTGCACAATATTCTTTAAACTCTGCTCTCTGTAACAGGACTTCGGCACTCCAGTATCCAACCTCTTCTCTCTTCAACGATTCTTCTCCACCCCAGTCTCCAACATCTGCTCTCTGCAACAGTCCTTTGCACCCCAGTCTCCAAACTCTGCTCTCTGTAAGATCCATCTGAACCCCAGTCTCCAAACTCTGCTCTCTGTAACTGTCCTCTGCACCCCAGTCAACAAACTCTGCTCTCTGCAACAGTCCTTCTGAAACCCAGTCTCTAATATCTGCTCTCTACAACAGTACTTCTACACCCCAGTCTCCAAACTCTGCTCTCTGCCAAGATCCTTCTGGACCTCAGTCTCCAACGTCTGCTGTCTGAAACAGTCCTTCTGCACCACAGTCTCTAACCTCTGCTCTCTGTAATATCTTTCTGCACTCCAGTTTCCAGACTCTGCTCTTTGTAACATTATTTCTTCACCCCAGTCTCCAACCTCTGTCCTCTGAAATAGTACTTCTGCTCCCCAAACTCCAAAATCTGCTCTCTGCAACAGTCCTTCTGTACCGCAGTCTCCAATCTGTGCTCTTTCTAAGGGTCCTTCTACACCCCAGGCTCCAACCTCTGCTTTCTGTATCAGTCTGTCTGAACCCCAGTCTCTAACCTCTGTTCTCTGTATCTAACCGTGTGCACCTCAGTCTCCAACCTGTGCTCTATGAAAGAATCCTTCTGCACCCCAGTCTCCAACCTCTGCTCTTGGTAACAATCCTATACCACTGTCTCCAACCTCTGCTCTCTGTAACAGTCCTTCTGCACCCCAATTTCCAAACTCTGCTTTCTGTAACACTCCTTCTGAACCTGAGTCTCCAAACTCTCCTATGTGTAACAGTCCTTCTACACCTCAGTTTCTAACGTCTGCTCTTTGTAACCGTCCTTTTTGACCTCAGTCTGAAACCTCTGCTCTCTGCACGATCTTTCTGCACCCCAGTCTCAAAACACTGCTCTCTGTAACAGTCCACCTGCACCTCAGTCTCCACCCTCTGCTCTCTGTAAGATCCTTCAGCAAACCAGTCTCCAAACTCTCCTCTCTGCACCAGTCCTTCTGCACCCCATTCTCGAACATATGCTCTCTGCAACAGTCCTTCTGAACCTCAGTCTGAAAACTCTGCTTCTTTAAACCACCCTTCTGCACGCCAGTCTCCTAATTTTGTTCTCTGTAACAGTTTTTCTGCACCTCATTTTCCCAACTCTGCTCTCTGTAAGATTCTTCTACAACCCACTCTTTAAACTCTGCACTATGTAACAGTCCTTCTGCACAACAGTCTCCAAACTCTGCTCTCTGTAACAAGACTTCTGCAACCTAGTCTCCAACCTCTGCTCTCATTAACAGTCCTTCTGTACTGCAGTTTCCAAACTGTTCTCTCTGTAATGGTCCTTCTGCACCCCACTCTCCAACCTCTGCTTTCTCTATCAGTCCTTCTGCACTCAAGACTTCAACCTCTGCTTTCTGTAACAGTCCTTCTACACCTCAATCTCCAACGTGAGCTCTCTACAATAGTCCTTTGGCACCCCAATCTCCAAACTCTGGTCTCTGCAAAATTCCTTCTACACCCAAGTCTTTAACCTCTACACTCTGCAACAGTCTTTCTGCACCTCAGTCTCCAACCTCTTCTCTTTGCGAAGGTCTTTCTGCACCTCAGTCTTCAACATCTGCTCTCTGTAACAGTCCTTCTGCACCCCAATCTCCAAAATCTGCTCTCTGTAACAGTCCTTCGGCATCCCAGTCTCCACCCTCTGCTCTCCGCAAAGATCCTTTTACACCCAAGTCTTCAAACTCTGCTCTCTGCAACAGTTCTTCTGCACCCCAGTCTCCAACATCTGCTCTCTGCAACAGTTTTTCTAAACCTCATTCTGAAAACTCAGCTCTCTGCAACGATCCTTGTGGACCAAAGTCTACAAACACTGCTCTCTCTGACGGTCCTTAAGCACCTCAGTCACCAACCTCTGCTCTCTGTAAGATCCTTATGCCACCCAATCTCCAAACGCTGCTCTATGTTACAGGCCTTCTTCTCACCAGTCTCCAAGCTCTGTTCTGTGTAACAGGTCTTGTGCACTTCAGTCTCCAACCTCTTCTCTCTGCAACGATCTTTCTGCACCCAATTCTCCAACCTCTGCTATCTGCAACAGTCCTATTGCACCCCAGTCTCCAACCTCTGCTCTCTGTAAGATAATTCTGCACATCTGTCTCCAACCTCTGCTCTCTTTAACAGTACTTCTGTACCACAGTCTCCAAACTCTATTCTCTGTAACTGTCCTTCTGCACCCCAGTCTACAAACACTGCTCTCTTCAACAGTCCTTCTGCACCTCAGTCTCCAAACACTGCTCTCTGTAACAGTTTTTCTGCACATCAGTCTTCAAAAACTGCTCTCTGTAACAGTCCTTCTGCACCCCAGTCTCCAACGTCTGCTCTCTGCAACAATCCTTCTGCACCCCAGTCTCCAAACTTTCCTCTCTGTAAGATACTTCTGCTCCCCAGTCTCCAAACTCTAAACTCAGTATCAGTCCTTTTGCACACCAGTCTCCAAACACTGCTCCCTGTAACAGTTTTTCTGCACCTCAGTCTTAAACAACTGCTCTCTACAACAGTCCTTCTGCACCCCAGTCTCCAACCTCTGCTCTTTAGAACAGTCTTTCTATACCCCAGTCTCCATAATCTACTATCTGCAACGATCCTTCTGCACCCCAGTCTTCAACATCTGCTCTCTGCAATAATTTTTCTGCACCCCCGTCTTCAAACTTTCCTCTCTGTAAGATTTTTCTACACCCCAGTTTCCAAGCTCTGCTCTCTGTAACATTCCTTCTGCACCCCAGTATCCAACGTCTGCCCTCTGCAATGGTCCCTCTGCACCCCAGTCTTCAACCTTGTTCTCTACATCAGTTCTTCTGTACAGCAGTCCTCAACCTCTGTTCTCTCTAAGGGTCCTTTTGCACCCCAGTTTCCAACCTCTGCTCTCTGTATCAGTCCGTCTGCACCACAGTCTCCAAACTCTGCTCTCTGTAACAGTCCTTCTGCACCTCACTCTTCAACCTCTGCTCTCTGCAACATTCCTTCTGCACACCAGTCTTAAACCTCTGCTATCGGCAACAGTCCTTCTGAACTCCAGTCTTCAACATCTGCTCTCTGCAACAGTCCTTCTCCACCCCAGTCTCCATCATCTGCTATCTGTAACAGTTTTTCTGTACTTCAGTTTCCAAACACTTCTCTCCTTTAAGGTCCTTCTGCACCCTACTCTCCAACCTCTGCATTCTCTATCAGTCTTTCTGCACTCAGGTCTTCAACCTCTGCTCTCTGTAATAGTCCTTCTGAACCTCAGTCTCAAACGCCTACTTTCTGCAACAGTCCTTTGGCACCCCAGTCTCTAACCTCTGCTCTCTGTTACAGTCTTTCTTTACTACAGTCTCAAACTTCTTCTCTCTCTAATGATCCTTCTGGACCCCAGTCTCCAAACTCCTATTTCTGTATTAGTCCTTCTGCACCCTGATCTCTAAACTCTGCTTTCTGTAACAGTCCTTCTGCAACTCAGACTACAATTCTGCTCTCTGCAACAGTCCTTCTGTGCCCTAATCTGCAAACTCTGCTCTCTGCAACAGCCCATCTGCACTTCAGTGTCCAAACTCTGCTCTCTGTAAGATCCTTCTGAAACCCAGTCTCCAACCTCTCCTTTCTGCAATGGTCCTTCTGCACCCCAGTCTCTAACCTCTGTTCTCTACAACAGTTATTCTGCACCCCAGTCTCCAAACTCTGCTCTCTTTAACAGTCCTTCTGTACTGCAGTCTCCAACCTGTGTTCTCTGTAAGGGTCCTTCTGCACCCCAGTCTCCAACCACTGCTTTCTGTATCAGTCCTTTTGCAACACATTCTCCAAAATCTGCTCTCTGTAACAGTCCTTCCGCACCTCAGTCTGCAACCTCTGCTCTCTGCAATAGTCCTTCTGGATCTCAGTCTCTAACCTCTGCTCTCTTCAACAGTCCTTCTGCACCACAATCACCAACCTCTGCTTTCTGTATCAGTCATTCTGCACCCCAGACTCCAACCTCTGCTCTCTGTAACAGTCCTTCTGCATCTCAGTCTCCAAGCTCTACTTTCCTCAGCAGTCCTTCTCCACTCTAGTCTCCAACCTCTGCTTTCAGTAAAAGTCCTTCTGCACCTCAGTCTGAAAACTCTTCTCTCTGGAACGATCCTTCTGCATCTCAGTCTCAAAC
>NW_027523202.1:0-56148 GCF_052094955.1 Ictidomys tridecemlineatus
GGAAGCTTGGCAGGCCCTTTCCATGAAAGTGATTCTCGCCAGTCTCTGCTTAGGGCTACATCAACAGCAAACAAACCATAGAGATAGAACTGGAAACTGCTTTATTGTGTCAAGTTTCAAAGAGCTGGCACAAACCGTGTTTGATTTTAGAGTTCCAAATACATGTATCCCTATAGGAGAAAACAGAGTGAAACCGCAAAATGAAACCGGTTACTGCCAAGGAACGGTTTAAGCTAGAAGAACGTAATTTGGCGAGCCAAGTGGGATTTGTGTACTGATCATTACCCGAAAGTTTCATCAAGATTGGGTTGAAAAAGTGTGTGCTGAGATTTCAGGAAACTCGTAGTTTTTTGGAAGCTTGGCAGGCCCTTTCCATGAAAGTGATTCTCGCCAGTCTCTGCTTAGGGCTACATCAACAGCAAACAAACCATAGAGATAGAACTTGAAACTGCTTTATTTGTGTCAAGTTTCAAAGAGCTAGCACAAAACCGTGTTTGATTTAGACTTCCAAATACATGTATCCCTATAGGAGAAAACAGAGTGAAACCTCAAAATGAAACTGGTTACTGCCAACGAACGGTTTAACATAGAAGAACGAAATTTGGCGAGCCAAGTCGGATTGGTGTACTGATCATAACCTGCAAGTTTCATCAAGATTTAATGAAAAAGTGTGTGCTGAGATTTCAGGCAACTCGTAGTTTTTTGGAAGCTTGGCAGGCCCTTTCCATGTAAGTGATTCTCGCCAGTCTCTCCTTAGGGCTACATCAACAGCAAACAAACCATAGAGATAGAACTTGAAACTGCTTTATTGTGTCAAGTTTCAAAGAGCTAGCACAAACCGTGTTTGATTTTAGAGTTCCAAATACATGTATCCCTATAGGAGAAAACAGAGTGAAACCTCAAAATGAAACCGGTTACTGCCAACGAACGGTTTAACCTAGAAGAACGAAATTTGGCGAGCCAAGTGGGATTGGTGTACTGATCATTACCTGAAAGTTTCATCAAGATTGGGTGAAAAGTGTGTGCTGAGATTTCAGGCAATTCCTAGTTTTTTGGAAGCTTGGCAGGCCCTTTCCATGTAAGTGATTCTCGCCAGTCTCTCCTTAGGGCTACATCAACAGCAAACAAACCATAGGGATAGAACTTGAAACTGCTTTATTGTGTCAAGTTTCAAAAGAGCTAGCACAAACCGTGTTTGATTTAGAGTTCCAAATACATGTATCCCTATAGGAGAAAACAGAGTGAAACCTCAAAATGAAACCGGTTACTGCCAAGGAACGGTTTAACCTAGAAGAACGAAATTTGGCGAGCCAAGTGGGATTGGTGTACTGATCATTACCTGAAAGTTTCATCAAGATTGGATGAAAAAGTGTTTGCTGAGATTTCAGGAAACTCGTAGTTTTTTGGAAGCTTGGCAGGCCCTTTCCATGAAAGTGATTCTCGCCAGTCTCTGCTTAGGGCTACATCAACAGCAAACAAACCATAGAGATAGAACTTGAAACTGCTTTATTGTGTCAAGTTTCAAAGAGCTACCACAAACCGTGTTTGATTTAGAGTTCCAAATACATGTATCCCTATAGGAGAAAACAGAGTGAAACCTCAAAATGACACCGGTTACTGCCAACGAACGGTTTAACCTAGAAGAACGAAATTTGGCGAGCCAAGTGGGATTGGTGTACTGATCATTACCTGAAAGTTTCATCAAGATAGGGTGAAAAACTGTTTACAGAGATTTCAGGCAACACGTAGTTATTGAAAGCTTGGCAGGCGCTTTCCATGAAAGTGATTCTCGCCAGGCTCTGCTTAGGGCTACATCAACAGCAAACAAACCATAGAGATAGAACTTGAAACTGCTTTATTGTTTCAAGTTTCAAAGAGCTAGCACAAACCGTGTTTGATTTAGAGTTCCAAATACATGTATCCCTATAGGAGAAAACAGAGTGAAACCTCAAAATGAAACCGGTTACTGCCAACGAACGGTTTAACCTAGAAGAACGAAATTGGGCGAGCCAAGTGGGATTGGTGTACTGATCATTACCTGAAAGTTTCATCAAGATTGGGTGAAAAAGTGTTTGCTGAGACTTCAGGCAACTCGTAGTTTTTTGGAAGCTTGGCAGGCCCTTTCCATGTAATTGATTCTCGCCAGTCTCTCCTTAGGGTTACATCAACAGCAAACAAACCATAGAGATAGAACTTGAAACTGCTTTATTGTGTCAAGTTTCAAAGAGCTAGCACAAACCGTGTTTGATTTAGACTTCCAAATACATGTATCCCTATAGGAGAAAACAGAGTGAAACCTCAAAATGAAACCGGTTACTGCCAACGAACGGTTTAACCTAGAAGAACGAAATTTGGCGAGCCAAGTGGGATTGGTGTACTGATCATTACCTGAAAGTTTCATCAAGATTGGGTGAAAAAGTGTGTGCTGAGATTTCAGGCAACTCGTAGTTTTTTGGAAGCTTGGCAGGCCCTTTCCATGAAAGTGATTCTCGCCAGTCTCTGCTTAGGGCTACATCAACAGCAAACAAACCATAGAGATAGAACTTGAAACTGCTTTATTGTGTCAAGTTTCAAAGAGCTACCACAAACCGTGTTTGATTTAGACTTCCAAATACATGTATCCCTATAGGCGAAAACAGAGTGAAACCTCAAAATGAAACCGGTTACTGCCAAGGAACGTTTAACCTAGAAGAACGAAATTTGGCGAGCCAAGTGGGATTGGTGTACTGATCATTACCTGAAAGTTTCATCAAGATTGGGTGAAAAAGTGTGTGCTGAGATTTCAGGCAACTCGTAGTTTTTTGGAAGCTTGGCAGGCCCTTTCCATGAAAGTGATTCTCACCAGTCTCTGCTTAGGGCTACATCAACAGCAAACAACCATAGAGATAGAACTTGAAACTGCTTTATTGTGTCAAGTTTCAAAGAGCTAGGGCAAACCGTGTTTGATTTAGACTTCCAAATACATGTATCCCTATAGGAGAAAACAGAGTGAAACCTCAAAATGAAACCGGTTACTGCCAACGAACGGTTTAACCTAGAAGAACGAAATTTGGCGAGCCAAGTCGGATTGGTGTACTGATCATTACCTGAAAGTTTCATCAAGATTGGGTGAAAAAGTGTTTGCTGAGATTTCAGGCAACTCGTAGTTTTTTGGAAGCTTGGCAGGCCCTTTCCATGTAAGTGATTCTCGCCAGTCTCTCCTTAGGGCTACATCAATAGCAAACAAACCATAGAGATAGAACTTGAAACTGCTTTATTGTGTCAAGTTTCAAAGAGCTAGCACAAACCGTGTTTGATTTAGAGTTCCAAATACATGTATCCCTATAGGAGAAAACAGAGTGAAACCTCAAAATGAAACCGGTTACTGCCAACGAACGGTTTAACCTAGAAGAACGAAATTTGGCGAGCCAAGTGGTATTGGTGTACTGATCATTACCTGAAAGTTTCATCAAGAATTGGGTGAAAAAGTGTGTGCTGAGATTTCAGGCAACTCGTAGTTTTTTGGAAGCTTGGCAGGCCCTTTCCATGAAAGTGATTCTCGCCAGTCTCTGCTTAGGGCTACATCAACAGCAAGCAAACCATAGAGATAGAACTTGAAACTGCTTTATTGTGTCAAGTTTCAAAGAGCTACCACAAACCGTGTTTGATTTAGACTTCCAAATACATGTATCCCTATAGGAGAAAACAGAGTGAAACCTCAAAATGAAACCGGTTACTGCCAACGAACGGTTTAACCTAGAAGAACGAAATTTGGCGAGCCAAGTGGGATTGGTGTACTGATCATTACCTGAAAGTTTAATCAAGATTGGGTGAAAAAGTGTTTGCTGAGATTTCAGGCAACTCGTAGTTTTTTGGAAGCTTGGCAGGCCCTTTCCATGAAAGTGATTCTCGCCATTCTCTGCTTAGGGCTACATCAACAGCAAACAAACCATAGAGATAGAACTTGAAACTGCTTTATTGTGTCAAGTTTCAAAGAGCTAGCACAAACCGTGTTTGATTTAGAGTTCCAAATACATGTATCCTTATAGGAGAAACAGAGTGAAACCTCAAAATGAAACTGGTTACTGCCAACGAACGGTTTAACCTAGAAGAACGAAATTTGGCGAGCCAAGTGGGATTGGTGTACTGATCATAACCTGAAAGTTTCATCAAGATTGGATGAAAAAGTGTGTGCTGAGATTTCAGGCAACTCGTAGTTTTTTGGAAGCTTGGCAGGCCCTTTCCATGAAAGTGATTCTCGCCAGTCTCTGCTTAGGGCTACATCAACAGCAAACAAACCATAGAGATAGAACTGGAAACTGCTTTATTGTGTCAAGTTTCAAAGAGCTGGCACAAACCGTGTTTGATTTAGAGTTCCAAATACATGTATCCCTATAGGAGAAAACAGAGTGAAACCGCAAAATGAAACCGGTTACTGCCAACGAACGGTTTAAGCTAGAAGAACGAAATTTGGCGAGCCAAGTGGGATTGGTGTACTGATCATTACCCGAAAGTTTCATCAAGATTGGGTGAAAAAGTGTGTGCTGAGATTTCAGGAAACTCGTAGTTTTTTGGAAGCTTGGCAGGCCCTTTCCATGAAAGTGATTCTCGCCAGTCTCTGCTTAGGGCTACATCAACAGGAAACAAACCATAGAGATAGAACTTGAAACTGCTTTATTGTGTCAAGTTTCAAAGAGCTAGCACAAACCGTGTTTGATTTAGACTTCCAAATACATGTATCCCTATAGGAGAAAACAGAGTGAAACCTCAAAATGAAACTGGTTACTGCCAACGAACGGTTTAAGCTAGAAGAACGAAATTTGGCGAGCCAAGTGGGATTGGTGTACTGATCATTACCCGAAAGTTTCATCAAGATTGGGTGAAAAAGTGTGTGCTGAGATTTCAGGAAACTCGTAGTTTTTTGGAAGCTTGGCAGGCCCTTTCCATGAAAGTGATTCTCGCCAGTCTCTGCTTAGGGCTACATCAACAGCAAACAAACCATAGAGATAGAACTTGAAACTGCTTTATTGTGTCAAGTTTCAAAGAGCTAGCACAAACCGTGTTTGATTTAGACTTCCAAATACATGTATCCCTATAGGAGAAAACAGAGTGAAACCTCAAAATGAAACTGGTTACTGCCAACGAACGGTTTAACATAGAAGAACGAAATTTGGCGAGCCAAGTCGGATTGGTGTACTGATCATTACCTGAAAGTTTCATCAAGATTGGGTGAAAAAGTGTTTGCTGAGATTTCAGGCAACTCGTAGTTTTTTGGAAGCTTGGCAGGCCCTTTCCATGTAAGTGATTCTCGCCAGTCTCTCCTTAGGGCTACATCAACAGCAAACAAACCATAGAGATAGAACTGGAAACTGCTTTATTGTGTCAAGTTTCAAAGAGCTAGCACAAACCGTGTTTGATTTAGAGTTCCAAATACATGTATCCCTATAGGAGAAAACAGAGTGAAACCTCAAAATGAAACCGGTTACTGCCAACGAACGGTTTAACCTAGAAGAACGAAATTTGGCGAGACAAGTGGGATTGGTGTACTCATCATTACCTGAAAGTTTCATCAAGATTGGGTGAAAAAGTGTTTGCTGAGATTTCAGGCAACTCGTAGTTTTTTGAAAGCTTGGCAGGCCCTTTCCATGAAAGTGATTCTCGCCAGTCTCTGCTTAGGGCTACATCAACAGCAAACAAACCTCAGAGATAGAACTTGAAACTGCTTTATTCTGTCAAGTTTCAAAAAGCTAGCACAAACCGTGTTTGATTTAGAGTTCCAAATACATGTATCCCTATAGGAGAAAACAGAGTGAAACCTCAAAATGAAAACGGTTACTGCCAATGAACGGTTTAACCTAGAAGAACGAAATTTGGCGAGCCAAGTGGGATTGGTGTACTGATCATTACCTGAAAGTATCATCAAGATTGGGTGAAAAAGTTTTTGCCGAGATTTCAGGCAACTCGTAGTTTTTTGAAAGCTTGGCAGGCCCTTTCCATGAAAGTGATTCTCGCCAGTCTCTGCTTAGGGCTACATCAACAGCAAACAAACCATAGAGATAGAACTTGAAACTGCTTTATTGTGTCAAGTTTCAAAGAGCTACCACAAACCGTGTTTGATTTAGAGTTCCAAATACATGTATCCATATAGGAGAAAACAGAGTGAAACCTCAAAATGAAACCGGTTACTGCCAACGAACGGTTTAAACTAGAAGAACGAAATTTGGTGAGGCAAGTGGGATTGGTGTACTGATCATTACCTGAAAGTTTCATCAAGATTGGGTGAAAAAGTGTTTGCTGAGATTTCAGGCAACTCGTAGTTTTTTGGAAGCTTGGCATGCCCTTTCCATGAAAGTGATTCTCGCCAGTCTCTGCTTAGGGCTACATCAACAGCAAACAAACCATAGAGATAGAACTTGAAACTGCTTTATTGTGTCAAGTTTCAAAGAGCTAGCACAAACCGTGTTTGATTTAGAGTTCCAAATATATGTATCCATATAGGAGAAAACAGAGTGAAACCTCAAAATGAAACCGGTTACTGCCAACGAACGGTTTAACGTAGAAGAACGAAATTTGGTGAGCCAAGTGGGATTGGTGTACTGATCATTACCTGCAAGTTTCATCAAGATTGGTTGAAAAAGTGTTTGCTGAGATTTCAGGCAACTCGTAGTTTTTTGGAAGCTTGGCAGGCCCTTTCCATGAAAGTGATTCTCGCCAGTCTCTGCTTAGGGCTACATCAACAGCAAACAAACCATAGAGATAGAACTTGAAACTGCTTTATTGTGTCAAGTTTCAAAGAGCTACCACAAACCGTGTTTGATTTAGAGTTCCAAATACATGTATCCCTATAGGAGAAAACAGAGTGAAACCTCAAAATGAAACCGGTTACTGCCAACGAACGGTTTAACCTAGAAGAACGAAATTTGGCGAGCCAAGTGGGATTGGTGTACTGATCATTACCTGAAAGTATCATCAAGATTGGGTGAAAAAGTTTTTGCCGAGATTTCAGGCAACTCGTAGTTTTTTGAAAGCTTGGCAGGCCCTTTCCATGAAAGTGATTCTCGCCAGTCTCTGCTTAGGGCTACATCAACAGCAAACAAACCATAGAGATAGAACTTGAAACTGCTTTATTGTGTCAAGTTTCAAAGAGCTACCACAAACCGTGTTTGATTTAGAGTTCCAAATACATGTATCCATATAGGAGAAAACAGAGTGAAACCTCAAAATGAAACCGGTTACTGCCAACGAACGGTTTAAACTAGAAGAACGAAATTTGGTGAGGCAAGTGGGATTGGTGTACTGATCATTACCTGAAAGTTTCATCAAGATTGGGTGAAAAAGTGTTTGCTGAGATTTCAGGCAACTCGTAGTTTTTTGGAAGCTTGGCATGCCCTTTCCATGAAAGTGATTCTCGCCAGTCTCTGCTTAGGGCTACATCAACAGCAAACAAACCATAGAGATAGAACTTGAAACTGCTTTATTGTGTCAAGTTTCAAAGAGCTAGCACAAACCGTGTTTGATTTAGAGTTCCAAATATATGTATCCATATAGGAGAAAACAGAGTGAAACCTCAAAATGAAACCGGTTACTGCCAACGAACGGTTTAACCTAGAAGACCGAAATTTGGCGAGCCAAGTGGGATTGGTGTACTGATCATTACCTGAAAGTTTCATCAAGATGGGTGAAAAAGTGTTTGCTGAGATTTCAGGCTACTCGTAGTTTTTTGGAAGCTTGCCAGGCCCTTTCCATGAAAGTGATTCTCGCCAGTCTCTGCTTAGGGCTACATCAACAGCAAACAAACCATAGAGATAGAACTTGAAACTGCTTTATTGTGTCAATTTTCAAAGAGCTACCACAAACCGTGTTTGATTTAGTGTTCCAAATACATGTATCCCTATAGGAGAAAATAGAGTTAAACATCAAAATGAAACCGGTTACTGCCAACGAAAGGTTTAACCTAGAAGAACGAAATTTGGCGAGCCAAGTGGGATTGGTGTACTGATCATTACCTGAAAGTTTCATCAAGATTGGGTGAAAAAGTGTTTGCTGAGATTTCAGGCAACTCGTAGTTTTTTGGAAGCTTGGCAGGCCCTTTCCATGAAAGTGATTCTTGCCAGTCTCTGCTTAGGGCTACATCAACAGCAAACAAACCATAGAGATAGAACTTGAAACTGCTTTATTGTGTCAAGTTTCAAAAAGCTAGCACAAACCATGTTTGATTTAGACTTCCAAATACATGTATCCCTATAGGGGAAAGCAGAGTTAAACATCAAAATGAAACCGGTTACTGCCATCGAACGGTTTAACCTAGAAGATCGAAATTTGGCGAGCCAAGTGGGATTGGTGTACTGATCATTACCTGAAAGTTTCATCAAGATTGGGTGAAAAAGTGTTTGCTGAGATTTCAGGCAACTCGTAGTTTTTTGAAAGCTTGGCAGGCCCTTTCCATGAAAGTGATTCTCGCCAGTCTCTGCTTAGGGCTACATCAACAGCAAGCAAACCATAGAGATAGAACTGGAAACTGCTTTATTGTGTCAAGTTTCTAAGAGCTAGCACAAACCGTGTTTGATTTAGACTTCCAAATACATGTATCCCTATAGGAGAAAGCAGAGTGAAACCTCAAAATGAAACCGGTTATTGCCAACGAACGGTTTAACCTAGAAGAACGAAATTTGGCGAGCCAAGTGGGATTGGTGTACTGATCATTACCTGAAAGTTTCATCAAGATTGGGTGAAAAAGTGTTTGCTGAGATTTCAGGCAACTCGTAGTTTTTTGGAAGCTTGGCAGGCCCTTTCCATGAAAGTCATTCTCGCCAGTCTCTGCTTAGGGCTACATCAACAGCAAACAAACCATAGAGATAGAACTTGAAACTACTTTATTGTGTCAAGTTTCAAATAGCTAGCACAAACCGTGTTTGATTTAGAGTTCCAAATACATGTATCCCTATAGGAGAAAACAGAGTGAAACCTCAAAATGAAACCGGTTACTGCCAACGAACGGTTTAACCTAGAAGAACGAAATTTGGCGAGCCAAGTGGTATTGGTGTACTGATCATTACCTGAAAGTTTCATCAAGATTGGGTGAAAAAGTGTTTGCTGAGATTTCAGGAAACTCGTAATTTTTTGGAAGCTTGGCAGGCCCATTCCATGAAAGTGATTCTCGCCAGTCTCTGCTTAGGGCTACATCAACAGCAAACAAACCATAGAGATAGAACTTGAAACTGCTTTATTGTGTCAAGTTTCAAAGAGCTAACACAAACCGTGTTTGATTTAGAGTTCCAAATACATGTATCCCTATAGGAGAAAACAGAGTGAAACCTCAAAATGAAACCGGTTACTGCCAACGAACGGTTTAACCTAGAAGAACGAAATTTGGCGAGCCAAGTGGGATTGGTGTACTGATCATTACCTGAAAGTTTCATCAAGATTGGGTGAAAAAGTGTGTGCTGAGATTTCAGGCAACTCGTAGTTTTTTGGAAGCTTGGCAGGCCCTTTCCATGAAAGTGATTCTCGCCAGTCTCTGCTTAGGGCTACATCAACAGCAAACAAACCATAGAGATAGAACTTGAAACTGCTTTATTGTGTCAAGTTTCAAAGAGCTACCACAAACCGTGTTTGTTTTAGACGTCCAAATACATGTATCCCTATAGGAGAAAACAGAGTGAAACCTCAAAATGAAACCGGTTACTGCCAACGAACGGTTTAACCTAGAAGAACGAAATTTGGCGAGCCAAGTGGGATTGGTGTACTGATCATTACCTGAAAGTTTCATCAAGATTGGGTGAAAAAGTGTGTGCTGAGATTTCAGGCAACTCGTAGTTTTTTGGAAGCTTGGCAGGCCCTTTCCATGAAAGTGATTCTCGCCAGTCTCTGCTTGGGGCTACATCAACAGCAAACAAACCATAGAGATAGAACTTGAAACTGCTTTATTGTGTCAAGTTTCAAAGAGCTAGCACAAACCGTGTTTGATTTGGACTTCCAAATACATGTATCCCTATAGGAGAAAGCAGAGTGAAACCTCAAAATGAAACCGGTTCCTGCCAACGAACGGTTTAACCTAGAAGAACGAAATTTGGCGAGCCAAGTGGGATTGGTGTACTGATCATTACCTGAAAGTTTCATCAAGATTGGGTGAAAAAGTGTGTGCTGAGATTTCAGGCAACTCGTAGTTTTTTGGAAGCTTGGCAGGCCCTTTCCATGAAAGTGATTCTCGCCAGTCTCTGCTTAGGGCTACATCAACAGCAAACAAACCATAGAGATAGAACTTGAAACTGCTTTATTGTGTCAAGTTCAAAGAGCTACCACAAACCGTGTTTGATTTAGTGTTCCAAATACATGTATCCCTATAGGAGAAACAGAGTTAAACATCAAAATGAAACCGGTTACTGCCAATGAACGGTTTAACCTAGAGAACAAAATTTGGCGAGCCAAGTGGGATTGGTGTACTGATCATTACCTGAAAGTTTCATCAAGATGGGTGAAAAAGTGTTTGCTGAGATTTCAGGCTACTCGTAGTTTTTGGAAGCTTGGCAGGCCCTTTCCATGAAAGTGATTCTCGCCAGTCTCTGCTTAGGGCTACATCAACATCAAACAAACCATAGAGATGGAACTTGAAACTGCTTTATTGTTTCAAGTTTCAAAGAGCTAGCACAAACCGTGTTTGATTTAGAGTTCCAAATACATGTATCCCTATAGGAGAAAACACAGTAAAACCTCAAAATGAACCCTGTTACTGCCAACGAACGGTTTAACCTAGAAGAACGAAATTTGGCGAGCCAAGTGGGATTGGTGTACTGATCATTACCTGATAGTATTATCAAGATTGGGTGAAAAAGTGTTTGCTAAGATTTCAGGCAACTCGTAGTTTTTTGGAAGCTTGGCAGGCCCTTTCCATGAAAGTGATTCTCGCCAGTCTCTGCTTAGGGCTACATCAACAGCAAACAAACCATAGAGATAGAACTGGAAACTGCTTTATTGTGTCAAGTTTCAAAGAGCTAGCACAAACCGTGTTTGATTTAGAGTTCCAAATACATGTATCCCTATAGGAGAAAACAGAGTGAAACCTCAAAATGAAACCGGTTACTGCCAACGAACGGTTTAACCTAGAAGAACGAAATTTGGCGAGCCAAGTGGGATTGGTGTACTGATCATTACCTGAAAGTTTCATCAAGATTGGGTGAAAAAGTGTGTTCTGAGATTTCAGGCAACTCGTAGTATTTGGAAGCTTGACAGGCCTTTCCATGAAAGTGATTCTCGCAAGTCTCTGCTTAGGGCTACATCAACAGCAAACAAACCATAGAGATAGAACTTGAAACTGCTTTATTGTGTCAAGTTTCAAAGAGCTAGCACAAACCGTTTTTGATTTAGAGTTCCAAATACATGTATCCCTATAGGAGAAAACAGAGAGAAACCTCAAAATGAAACCGGTTACTGCCAACGAACGGTTTAACCTAGAAGAACGAAATTTGGCGAGCCAAGTGGGATGGTGTACTGATCATTACCTGAAAGTTTCATCAAGATTGGGTGAAAAAGTGTTTGCTGAGATTTCAGGCAACTCGTATTTTTTTGGAAACTTGGCAGGCCCTTTCCATGAAAGTGATTCTCGCCAGTCTCTGCTTAGGGCTACATCAACAGCAAACAAACCATAGAGATAGAACTTGAAACTGCTTTATTGTGTCAAGTTTCAAAGAGCTAGCACAAACCGTGTTTGATTTAGAGTTCCAAATACATGTATCCCTATAGGAGAAAACAGAGTGAAACCTCAAAATGAAACCGGTTACTGCCAACGAACGGTTTAACCTAGAAGAACGAAATTTGGCGAGCCAAGTGGGATTGGTGTACTGATCATTACCTGAAAGTTTCATCAAGATTGGGTGAAAAAGTGTGTGCTGAGATTTCAGGCAACTCATAGTTTTTTGGAAGCTTGGCAGGCCCTTTCCATGAAAGTGATTCTCGCCAGTCTCTGCTTAGGGCTACATCAACAGCAAACAAACCATAGAGATAGAACTTGAAACTGCTTTATTGTGTCAAGTTTCAAAGAGCTAGCACAAACCGTGTTTGATTTAGAGTTCCAAATACATGTATCCCTATAGGAGAAAACAGAGTGAAACCTCAAAATGAAACCGGTTACTGCCAACGAATGGTTTAACCTAGAAGAACGAAATGTGGTTAGCCAAGTGGGATTGGTGTACTGATCATTACCTGCAAGTTTCATCAAGATTGGGTGAAAAAGTGTTTGCTGAGATTTCAGGCAACTGGTAGTTTTTGGAAGCTTGGCAGGCCCTTTCCATGAAAGTGATTCTCGCCAGTCTCTGCTTAGGGCTACATCAACAGCAAACAAACCATAGAGATAGAACTTGAAACTGCTTTATTGTGTCAAGTTTCAAAGAGCTACCACAAACCGTGTTTCATTTAGACTTCCAAATACATGTATCCCTATAGGAGAAAACAGAGTGAAACCTCAAAATGAAACCGGTTACTGCCAATGAACGGTTTAACCTAGAAGAACGAAATTTGGCGAGCCAAGTGGGATTGGTGTACTGATCATTACCTGAAAGTTTCATCAAGATTGGGTGAAAAAGTGTGTGCTGAGATTTCAGGCAACTCGTAGTTTTTTGGAAGCTTGGCAGGCCCTTTCCATGAAAGTGATTCTCGCCAGTCTCTGCTTAGGGCTACATCAACAGCAAACAAACCATAGAGATAGAACTTGAAACTGCTTTATTGTGTCAAGTTTCAAAGAGCTAGCACAAACCGTGTTTGATTTAGAGTTCCAAATACATGTATCCCTATAGGAGAAAACAGAGTGAAACCTCAAAATGAAACCGGTTACTGCCAACGAACGGTTTAACCTAGAAAAACGAAATTTGGCGAGCCAAGTGGGATTGGTGTACTAATCATTACCTGAAAGTTTCATCAAGATTGGGTGAAAAAGTGTGTGCTGAGATTTCAGGCAACTCGTAGTTTTTTGGAAGCTTGGCAGGCCCTTTCCATGAAAGTGATTCTCGCCAGTCTCTGCTTAGGGCTACATCAACAGCAAACAAACCATAGAGATAGAACTTGAAACTGCTTTATTGTGTCAAGTTTCAAAGAGCTAGCACAAACCGTGTTTGATTTAGAGTTCCAAATACATGTATCCCTATAGGAGAAAACAGAGTGAAACCTCAAAATGAAACCGGTTACTGCCAACGAACGGTTTAACCTAGAAGAACGAAATTTGGCGAGCCAAGTGGGATTGGTGTACTGATCATGACCTGAAAGTTTCATCAAGATTGGATGAAGAAGTGTGTGCTGAGATTTCAGGAAACTCGTAGTTTTTTGGAAGCTTGGCAGGCCCTTTCCATGAAAGTGATTCTCGCCAGTCTCTGCTTAGGGCTACATCAACATCAAACAAACCATAGACATGGAACTTGAAATTGATTTATTGTTTCAAGTTTCAAACAGCTAGCACAAACCGTGTTTGATTTAGAGTTCCAAATACATGTATCCCTATAGGAGAAAACAGAGTGAAACCTCAAAATGAAACCGGTTACTGCCAACGAACGGTTTAACCTAGAAGAACCAAATTTGGCGAGCCAAGTGGGATTGATGTACTGATCATTACCTGAAAGTATTATCAAGATTGGGTGAAAAAGTGTTTGCTGAGATTACAGGCAACTCGTAGTTTTTTGGAAGCTTGGCAGGCCCTTTCCATGAAAGTGATTCTCGCCAGTCTCTGCTTAGGGCCAAATCAACAACAAACAAACCATAGAGATAGAACTTGAAACTGCTTTATTGTGTCAAGTTTCAAAGAGCTAGCACAAACCGTGTTTGATTTAGACTTCCAAATACATGTATCCCTATAGGGGAAAGCAGAGTGAAACCTCAAAATGAATCCAGTTACTGCCAACGAACGGTTTAACCTAGAAGAACGAAATTTGGCGAGCCAAGTGGGATTGGTGTACTGATGATTACCTGAATGTTTCATCAAGATTGAGTGAAAAAGTGTTTGCTGAGATTTCAGGCAACTCGTAGTTTTTTGGAAGCTTGGCAGGCCCTTTCCATGAAAGTGATTCTCGCCAGTCTCTGCTTAGGGCTACATCAACAGTAAACAACCATAGAGATAGAACTTGAAACTGCTTTATTGTGTCAAGTTTCAAAGAGCTAGCACAAACCGTGTTTGATTTAGAGTTCCAAATACATGTATCCCTATAGGAGAAAACAGAGAGAAACCTCAAAATGAAACCGGTTACTGCCAACGAACGGTTTAACCTAGAAGAACGAAATTTGGCGAGCCAAGTGGGATTGGTGTACTGATCATTACCTGAAAGTTTCATCAAGATTGGTTGAAGAAGTGTGTGCTGAGATTTCAGGCAACTCGTAGTTTTTTGGAAGCTTGGCAGGCCCTTTCCATGAAAGTGATTCTCGCCAGTCTCTGCTTAGGGCTACATCAACAACAAACAAACCATAGAGATAGAACTTGAAACTGCTTTATTGTGTCAAGTTTAAAAGAGCTAGCACAAACCGTGTTTGATTTAGACTTCCAAATACATGTATCCCTATAGGGGAAAGCAGAGTGAAACCTCAAAATGAATCCAGTTACTGCCAACGAACGGTTTAACCTAGAAGTACGAAATTTGGCGAGCCAAGTGGGATTGGTGTACTGATGATTACCTGAAAGTTTCATCAAGATTGAGTGAAAAAGTGTTTGCTGAGATTTCAGGCAACTCGTAGTTTTTTGGAAGCTTGGCAGGCCCTTTCCATGAAAGTGATTCTCGCCAGTCTCTGCTTAGGGCTACATCAACAGCAAACAACCATAGAGATAGAACTTGAAACTGCTTTATTGTGTCAAGTTTCAAAGAGCTAGCACAAACCGTGTTTGATTTAGAGTTCCAAATACATGTATCCCTATAGGAGAAAACAGAGAGAAACCTCAAAATGAAACCGGTTACTGCCAACGAACGGTTTAACCTAGAAGAACGAAATTTGGCGAGCCAAGTGGGATTGGTGTACTGATCATTACCTGAAAGTTTCATCAAGATTGGTTGAAGAAGTGTGTGCTGAGATTTCAGGCAACTCGTAGTTTTTTGGAAGCTTGGCAGGCCCTTTCCATGAAAGTGATTCTCGCCAGTCTCTGCTTAGGGCTACATCAACATCAAACAAACCATAGACATGGAACTTGAAACTGATTTATTGTTTCAAGTTTCAAACAGCTAGCACAAACCGTGTTTGATTTAGAGTTCCAAATACATGTATCCCTATAGGAGAAAACACAGTGAAACCTCAAAATGAAACCGGTTACTGCCAACGAACGGTTTAACCTAGAAGAACGAAATTTGGCGAGCCAAGTGGGATTGGTGTACTGATCATTACCTGAAAGTATCATCAAGATTGGGTGAAAAAGTGTTTGCTGAGATTTCAGGCAACTCGTAGTTTTTTGGAAGCTTGGCAGGCCCTTTCCATGAAAGTGATTCTCGCCAGTCTCTGCTTAGGGCTACATCAACAACAAACAAACCATAGAGATAGAACTTGAAACTGCTTTATTGTGTCAAGTTTAAAAGAGCTAGCACAAACCGTGTTTGATTTAGACTTCCAAATACATGTATCCCTATAGGGGAAAGCAGAGTGAAACCTCAAAATGAATCCAGTTACTGCCAACGAACGGTTTAACCTAGAAGAACGAAATTTGGCGAGCCAAGTGGGATTGGTGTACTGATCATTACCTGAAAGTTTCATCAAGATTTGGTGAAAAAGTGTGTTCTGAGATTTCAGGCAACTCGTAGTTTTTTGGAAGCTTGGCCGGACCTTTCCAAGAAAGTGATTCTCGCCAGTCTCTGCTTAGGGCTACATCAACAGCAAACAAACCATAGAGATAGAACTTGAAACTGCTTTATTGTGTCAAGTTTCAAAGAGCTATCACAAACCGTGTTTGATTTAGAGTTCCAAATACATGTATCCCTATAGGAGAAAACAGAGTGAAATCTCAAAATGAAACCGGTTACTGCCAACGAACGGTTTAACCTAGAAGAACGAAATTTGGCGAGCCAAGTGGGATTGGTGTACTGATCATTACCTGAAAGTATTATCAAGATTGGGTGAAAAAGTGTTTGCTGAGATTTCAGGCAACTCGTAGTTTTTTGGAAGCTTGGCAGGCCCTTTCCATGAAAGTGATTCTCGCCAGTCTCAGCTTAGGGCTACATCAACAGCAAACAAACCATAGAGATAGAACTTGAAACTGCTTTATTTTGTCAAGTTTCAAAGAGCTAGCACAAACCGTGTTTGATTTAGAGTTCCAAATACATGTATCCCTATAGGAGAAAACACAGTGAAACCTCAAAATGAAACCGGTTACTGCCAACGAACGGTTTAACCTAGAAGAACGAAATTTGGCGAGCCAAGTGGGATTGGTGTACTGATCATTACCTGAAAGTTCATCAAGATTGGGTGAAAAAGTGTGTGCTGAGATTTCAGGCAACTCGTAGTTTTTTGGAAGCTTGGCAGGCCCTTTCCATGAAAGTGATTCTCGCCAGTCTCTGCTTAGGGCTACATCAACAGCAAACAAACCATAGAGATAGAACTGGAAACTGCTTTACTGTGTCAAGTTTCAAAGAGCTAGCACAAACCGTGTTTGATTTAGAGTTCCAAATACATGTATCCCTATTGGAGAAAACAGAGAGAAACCTCAAAATGAAACCGGTTACTGCCAACGAACGGTTTAACCTAGAAGAACGAAATTTGGCGAGCCAAGTGGGATTGGTGTACTGATCATTACCTGAAAGTTTCATCAAGATTGGGTGAAAAAGTGTTTGCTGAGATTTCAGGAAACTCGTAGTTTTTTGGAAGCTTGGCAGGCCCTTTCCATGAAAGTGATTCTCGCCAGTCTCTGCTTAGGGCTACATCAACAGCAAACAAACCATAGAGATAGAACTTGAAACTGCTTTATTGTGTCAAGTTTCAAAGAGCTAGCACAAACCGTGTTTGATTTAGAGTTCCAAATACATGTATCCCTATAGGAGAAAACAGAGTGAAACCTCAAAATGAAACCGGTTACTGCCAACGAACGGTTTAACCTAGAAAAACGAAATTTGGCGAGCCAAGTGGGATTGGTGTACTGATCATTACCTGAAAGTTTCATCAAGATTGGGTGAAAAAGTGTGTGCTGAGATTTCAGGCAACTCGTAGTTTTTTGGAAGCTTGGCAGGCCCTTTCCATGAAAGTGATTCTCGCCAGTCTCTGCTTAGGGCTACATCAACAGCAAACAAACCATAGAGATGGAACTTGAAACTGCTTTATTGTGTCAAGTTTCAAAGAGCTAGCACAAACCGTGTTTGATTTAGAGTTCCAAATACATGTATCCCTATAGGAGAAAACAGAGTGAAACCTCAAAATGAAACCGGTTACTGCCAAGGAACGGTTTAACCTAGAAGAACGAAATTTGGCGAGCCAAGTGGGATTGGTGTACTGATCATTACCTGAAAGTTTCATCAAGATTGGTTGAAGAAGTGTGTGCTAAGATTTCAGGCAACTCGTAGTTTTTTGGAAGCTTGGCAGGCCCTTTCCATGAAAGTGATTCTCGCCAATTTCTGCTTAGGGCTACATCAACATCAAACAAACCATAGACATGGAACTTGAAACTGATTTATTGTTTCAAGTTTCAAACAGCTAGCACAAACCGTGTTTGATTTAGAGTTCCAAATACATGTATCCCTATATGAGAAAACACAGTGAAACCTCAAAATGAAACCGGTTACTGCCAACGAACGGTTTAACCTAGAAGAACGAAATTTGGCGAGCCAAGTGGGATTGGTGTACTGATCATTACCTGAAAGTATTATCAAGATTGGGTGAAAAAGTGTTTGCTGCGATTTCAGGCAACTCGTAGTTTTTTGGAAGCTTGGCAGGCCCTTTCCATGAAAGTGATTCTCGCCAGTCTCTGCTTAGGGCTACATCAACAGCAAACAAACCATAGAGATAGAACTTGAAACTGCTTTATTGTGTCAAGTTTCAAAGAGCTAGCACAAACCGTGTTTCATTTAGACTTCCTAATACATGTATCCCTATAGGAGAAAACAGAGTGAAACCTCAAAATGAAACCGGTTACTGCCAACGAACGGTTTAACCTAGAAGAACGAAATTTGGCGAGCCAAGTGGGATTGGTGTACTGATCATAACCTGAAAGTTTCATCAAGATTGGGTGAAAAAGTGAGTTCTGAGATTTCAGGCAACTCGTAGTATTTGGAAGCTTGGCAGGCCCTTTCCATGAAAGTGATTCTCGCCAGTCTCTGCTTAGGGCTACATCAACAGCAAACAAACCATAGAGATAGAACTTGAAACTGCTTTATTGTGTCAAGTTTCAAAGAGCTAGCACAAACCGTGTTTGATTTAGAGTTCCAAATACATGTATCCCTATAGGAGAAAACAGAGTGAAATCTCAAAATGAAACCGGTTACTGCCAACGAACGGTTTAACCTAGAAGAACGAAATTTGGCGAGCCAAGTGGGATTGGTGTACTGATCATTACCTGAAAGTATCATCAAGATTGGGTGAAAAAGTGTTTGCCAAGATTTCAGGCAACTCGTAGTTTTTTGGAAACTTGTCAGGCCCTTTCCATGAAAGTGATTCTCGCCAGTCTCTGTTTAGGGCTACATCAACAACAAACAAACCATAGAGATAGAACTTGAAACTGCTTTATTGTGTCAAGTTTCAAAGAGCTAGCACAAACCGTGTTTGATTTAGACTTCCAAATACATGTATCCCTATAGGGGAAAGCAGAGTGAAACCTCAAAATGAATCCAGTTACTGCCAACGAACGGTTTAACCTAGAAGAACGAAATTTGGTGAGCCAAGTGGGATTGGTGTACTGATCATTACCTGAAAGTTTCATCAAGATTGGGTGAAAAAGTGTTTGCTGAGATTTCAGGCAACTCGTAGTTTTTTGGAAGCTTGGCAGGCCCTTTCCATAAAAGTGATTCTCGCCAGTCTCTGCTTAGGGCTACATTAACAGCAAACAAACCATAGAGATAGAACTGGAAACTGCTTTATTGTGTCAAGTTTCAAAGAGCTAGCACAAACCGTGTTTGATTTAGAGTTCCAAATACATGTATCCCTATAGTAGAAAACTGAGTGCAATCTCAAAATGAAACCGGTTACTGCCAACGAACGGTTTAACCTAGAAAAACGAAATTTGGCGAGCCAAGTGGGATTGGTGTACTGATCATTACCTGAAAGTATCATCAAGATTGGGTGAAAAAGTGTTTGCCAAGATTTCAGGCAACTCGTAGTTTTTTGGAAGCTTGGCAGGCCCTTTCCATGAAAGTGATTCTCGCCAGTCTCTGCTTAGGGCTACATCAACAGCAAACAAACCATAGAGATAGAACTTGAAACTGCTTTATTGTGTCAAGTTTCAAAGAGCTAGCACAAACCGTGTTTGATTTAGAGTTCCAAATACATGTATCCCTATAGGAGAAAACAGAGTGAAACCTCAAAATGAAACCGGTTACTGCCAACGAACGGTTTAACCTAGAAAAACGAAATTTGGCGAGCCAAGTGGGATTGGTGTACTGATCATTACCTGAAAGTTTCATCAAGATTGGGTGAAAAAGTGTGTGCTGAGATTTCAGGCAACTCGTAGTTTTTTGGAAGCTTGCCAGGCCCTTTCCATGAAAGTGATTCTCGCCAGTCTCTGCTTAGGGCTACATCAACAGCAAACAAACCATAGAGATGGAACTTGAAACTGCTTTATTGTGTCAAGTTTCAAAGAGCTAGCACAAACCGTGTTTGATTTAGATTTCCAAATACATGTATCCATATAGGAGAAAACAGAGTGAAACCTCAAAATGAAACCGGTTACTGCCAACGAACGGTTTACCTAGAAGAACGAAATTTGGCGAGCCAAGTGGGATTGGTGTACTGATCATTACCTGAAAGTTTCATCAAGATTGGTTGAAGAAGTGTGTGCTAAGATTTCAGGCAACTCGTAGTTTTTTGGAAGCTTGGCAGGCCCTTTCCATGAAAGTGATTCTCGCCAATTTCTGCTTAGGGCTACATCAACATCAAACAAACCATAGACATGGAACTTGAAACTGATTTATTGTTTCAAGTTTCAAACAGCTAGCACAAACCGTGTTTGATTTAGAGTTCCAAATACATGTATCCCTATAGGAGAAACACAGTGAAACCTCAAAATGAAACCGGTTACTGCCAACGAACGGTTTAACCTAGAAGAACGAAATTTGGCGAGCCAAGTGGGATTGGTGTACTGATCATTACCTGAAAGTATTATCAAGATTGGGTGAAAAAAGTGTTTGCTGAGATTTCAGGCAACTCGTAGTTTTTTGGAAGCTTGGCAGGCCCTTTCCATGAAAGTGATTCTCGCCAGTCTCTGCTTAGGGCTACATCAACAGCAAACAAACCATAGAGATAGAACTTGAAACTGCTTTATTGTGTCAAGTTTCAAAGAGCTAGCACAAACCGTGTTTCATTTAGACTTCCAAATACATGTATCCCTATAGGAGAAAACAGAGTGAAACCTCAAAATGAAACCGGTTACTGCCAACGAACGGTTTAACCTAGAAGAACGAAATTTGGCGAGCCAAGTGGGATTGGTGTACTGATCATTACTGAAAGTTTCATCAAGATTGGGTGAAAAAAGTGAGTTCTGAGATTTCAGGCAACTCGTAGTATTTGGAAGCTTGGCAGGCCCTTTCCATGAAAGTGATTCTCGCCAGTCTCTGCTTAGGGCTACATCAACAGCAAACAAACCATAGAGATAGAACTTGAAACTGCTTTATTGTGTCAAGTTTCAAAGAGCTAGCACAAACCGTGTTTGATTTAGAGTTCCAAATACATGTATCCCTATAGGAGAAAACAGAGTGAAATCTCAAAATGAAACCGGTTACTGCCAACGAACGGTTTAACCTAGAAGAACGAAATTTGGCGAGCCAAGTGGGATTGGTGTACTGATCATTACCTGAAAGTATCATCAAGATTGGGTGAAAAAGTGTTTGCCAAGATTTCAGGCAACTCGTAGTTTTTTGGAAGCTTGTCAGGCCCTTTCCATGAAAGTGATTCTCGCCAGTCTCTGTTTAGGCTACATCAACAACAAACAAACCATAGAGATAGAACTTGAAACTGCTTTATTGTGTCAAGTTTCAAAGAGCTAGCACAAACCGTGTTTGATTTAGACTTCCAAATACATGTATCCCTATAGGGGAAAGCAGAGTGAAACCTCAAAATGAATCCAGTTACTGCCAACGAACGGTTTAACCTAGAAGAACGAAATTTGGTGAGCCAAGTGGGATTGGTGTACTGATCATTACCTGAAAGTTTCATCAAGATTGGGTGAAAAAGTGTTTGCTGAGATTTCAGGCAACTCGTAGTTTTTTGGAAGCTTGGCAGGCCCTTTCCATGAAAGTGATTCTCGCCAGTCTCTGCTTAGGGCTACATTAACAGCAAACAAACCATAGAGATAGAACTGGAAACTGCTTTATTGTGTCAAGTTTCAAAGAGCTAGCACAAACAGTGTTTGATTTAGAGTTCCAAATACATGTATCCCTATAGTAGAAAACAGAGTGCAATCTCAAAATGAAACCGGTTACTGCCAACGAACGGTTTAACCTAGAAAACGAAATTTGGCGAGCCAAGTGGGATTGGTGTACTGATCATTACCTGAAAGTATCATCAGATTGGGTGAAAAAGTGTTTGCCAAGATTTCAGGCAACTCGTAGTTTTTTGGAAGCTTGTCAGGCCCTTTCCATGAAAGTGATTCTCGCCAGTCTCTGTTTAGGGCTACATCAACAACAAACAAACCATAGAGATAGAACTTGAAACTGCTTTATTGTGTCAAATTTCAAAGAGCTAGCACAAACCTTGTTTGATTTAGACTTCCAAATACATGTATCCCTATAGGGGAAAGCATAGTGAAACCTCAAAATGAATCCAGTTACTGCCAACGAACGGTTTAACCTAGAAGAACGAAATTTGGCGAGCCAAGTGGGATTGGTGTACTGATCATTACCTGAAAGTTTCATCAAGATTGGGTGAAAAAGTGTTTGCTGAGATTTCAGGCAACTCGTAGTTTTTTGGAAGCTTGGCAGGCCCTTTCCATGAAAGTGATTCTCGCCAGTCTCTGCTTAGGGCTACATCAACAGCAAACAAACCATAGAGATAGAACTGGAACCTGCTTTATTGTGTCAAGTTTCAAAGAGCTAGCACAAACCCGTGTTTGATTTAGAGTTCCAAATACATGTATCCCTATAGGAGAAAACAGAGAGAAACCTCAAAATGAAACCGGTTACTGCCATCGAACGGTTTAACCTAGAAGAATGAAATTTGGCGAGCCAAGTGGGATTGGTGTACTGATCATTACCTGAAAGTTTCATCAAGATTGGATGAAAAAGTGTTTGCTGAGATTTCAGGAAACTCGTAGTTTTTGGAAGCTTGGCAGGCCCTTTCCATGAAAGTGATTCTCGCCAGTCTCTGCTTAGGGCTACATCAACAGCAAACAAACCATAGAGATAGAACTTGAAACTGCTTTATTGTGTCAAGTTTCAAAGAGCTAGCACAAACCGTGTTTGATTTAGAGTTCCAAATACATGTATCCCTATAGGAGAAAACAGAGTGAAACCTCAAAATGAAACCGGTTACTGATAACGAACGGTTTAACCTAGAAGAACGAAATTTGGCGAGCCAAGTGGGATTGGTGTACTGATCATTACCTGAAAGTTTCATCAAGATTGGGTGAAAAAGTGTGTGCTGAGATTTCAGGCAACTCGTAGTTTTTTGGAAGCTTGGCAGGCCCTTTCATGAAAGTGATTCTCGCCAGTCTCTGCTTAGGGCTACATCAACAGGAAACAAACCATAGAGATAGAACTGGAAACTGCTTTATTGTGTCAAGTTTCAAAGAGCTAGCACAAACCGTGTTTGATTTAGAGTTCCAAATACATGTATCCCTATAGGAGAAAAGAGAGTGAAACCTCAAAATGAAACGCGTTACTGCCAACGAACGGTTCAACCTAGAAGAACGAAATTTGGTGAGCCAAGTGGGATTGGTGTTCTGATCATTACCTGCAAGTTTCATCAAGATTGGGTGAAAAAGTGTTTGCTGAGATTTCAGGAAACTCGTAGTTTTTTGAAGCTTGGCAGGCCCTTTCCATGAAAGTGATTCTCGCCAGTCTCTGCTTAGGGCTACATCAACAGCAAACAAACCATAGAGATAGAACTGGAAACTGCTTTATTATGTCAAGTTTCAAAGAGCTAGTACAAACCGTGTTTGATTTAGAGTTCCAAATACATGTATCCCTATAGGAGAAACAGAGTGAAACCTCAAAATGAAACCGGTTACTGCCAACGAACGGTTTAACCTAGAAGAACGAAATTTGGCGAGCCAAGTGGGATTGGTGTACTGATCATTACCTGAAAGTTTCATCAAGATTGGTTGAAAAAGTGTGTGCTGAGATTTCAGGCAACTCGTAATTTTTTGGAAGCTTGGCAGGCCCTTTCCATGAAAGTGACTCTCGCCAGTCTCTGCTTAGGGCTACATCAACAGCAAACAAACCATAGAGAAAGAACTGGAAACTGCTTTATTGTGTCAAGTTTCAAAGAGCTAGCACAAACCGTGTTTGATTTAGAGTTCCAAATACATGTATCCCTATAGGAGAAAACAGAGAGAAACCTCAAAATGTAACCGGTTACTGCCAACGAACGGTTTAACCTAGAAGAACGAAATTTGGCGAGCCAAGTGGGATTGGTGTACTGATCATTACCTGAAAGTTTCATCAAGATTGGGTGAAAAAGTGTTTGCTGAGATTTCAGGCAACTCGTAGTTTTTTGGAAGCTTGGCAGGCCCTTTCCATGAAAGTGATTCTCGCCAGTCTCTGCTCTAGGCTACATCAACAGCAAACAAACCATAGAGATAGAACTTGAAACTGCTTTATTGTGTCAAGTTTCAAAGAGCTAGCACAAACCGTGTTGATTTAGACTTCCAAATACATGTATCCCTATAGGGGAAAGCAGAGTGAAACCTCAAAATGAATCCAGTTACTGCCAACGAACGGTTTAAACCTAGAAGAACGAAATTTGGTGAGCCAAGTGGGATTGGTGTACTGATCATTACCTGAAAGTTTCATCAAGATTGGGTGAAAAAATGTTTGCTGAGATTTCAGGCAACTCGTAGTTTTTTGGAAGCTTGGCAGGCCCTTTCCATGAAAGTGATTCTCGCCAGTCTCTGCTTAGGGCTACATCAACAGCAAACAAACCATAGAGATAGAACTGGAAACTGCTTTATTGTGTCAAGTTTCAAAGAGCTAGCACAAACCGTGTTTGATTTAGAGTTCCAAATACATGTATCCCTATAGGAGAAAACAGAGAGAAACCTCAAAATGAAACCGGTTACTGCCAACGAACGGTTTAACCTAGAAGAACGAAATTTGGCGAGCCAAGTGGGATTGGTGTACTGATCATTACCTGAAAGTTTCATCAAGATTGGGTGAAAAAGTGTTTGCTGAGATTTCAGGAAACTCGTAGTTTTTTGAAGCTTGGCAGGCCCTTTCCATGAAAGTGATTCTCGCCAGTCTCTGCTTAGGGCTACATCAACAGCAAACAAACCATAGAGATAGAACTTGAAACTGCTTTATTGTGTCAAGTTTCAAAGAGCTAGCACAAACCGTGTTTGATTTAGACTTCCAAATACATGTAGTCCTATAGGGGAAAGCAGAGTGAAACCTCAAAATGAATCCGGTTACTGCCAACGAACGGTTTAACCTAGAAGAACGAAATTTGGCGAGCCAAGTGGGATTGGTGTACTGATCATTACCTGAAAGTTTCATCAAGATTGGGTGAAAAAGTGTGTTCTGAGATTTCAGGCAACTCGTAGTATTTGGAAGCTTGGCAGGCCCTTTCCATGAAAGTGATTCTCGCCAGTCTCTGCTTAGGGCTACATCAACAGCAAACAAACCATAGAGATAGAACTTGAAACTGCTTTATTGTGTCAAGTTTCAAAGAGCTAGCACAAACCGTGTTTGATTTAGAGTTCCAAATACATGTATCCCTATAGGAGAAAACAGAGGGAAACCTCAAAATGAAACCGGTTACTGCCAACGAACGGTTTAACCTAGAAGAACGAAATTTGGCGAGCCAAGTGGGATTGGTGTACTGATCATTACCTGCAAGTTTCATCAAGATTGGGTGAAAAAAGTGTTTGCTGAGATTTCAGGCAACTCGTAGTTTTTTGGAAGCTTGGCAGGCCCTTTCCATGAAAGTGATTCTCGCCAGTCTCTGCTTAGGGCTACATCAACAGCAAACAAACCATAGAGATAGAACTGGAAACTGCTTTATTGTGTCAAGTTTCAAAGAGCTACCACAAAATGTGTTTGATTTAGAGTTCCAAATACATGTATCCCTATAGGAGAAAACAGAGAGAAACCTCAAAATGAAACCTCTTACTGCCAACGAAAGGTTTAACCTAGAAGAACGAAATTTGGCGAGCCAAGTGGGATTGGTGTACTGATCATTACCTGCAAGTTTCATCAAGATTGGGTGAAAAAGTGTTTGCTGAGATTTCAGGAAACTCGTAGTTTTTTGGAAGCTTGGCAGGCCCTTTCCATGAAAGTGATTCTCGCCAGTCTCTGCTTAGGGCTACATCAACAGCAAACAAACCATAGAGATAGAACTTGAAACTGCTTTATTGTGTCAAGTTTCAAAGAGCTAGCACAAACCGTGTTTGATTTAGAGTTCCAAATACATGTATCCCTATAGGAGAAAACAGAGTGAAACCTCAAAATGAAACCGGTTACTGCCAACGAACGGTTTAACCTAGAAGAACGAAATTTGGCGAGCCAATTGGGATTGGTGTACTGATCATTACCTGAAAGTTTCATCAAGATTGGGTGAAAAAGTGTGTGCTGAGATTTCAGGCAACTCGTAGTTTTTTGGAAGCTTGGCAGGCCCTTTCCATGAAAGTGATTCTCGCCAGTCTCTGCTTAGGGCTACATCAACAGCAAACAAACCATAGAGATAGAACTTGAAACTGCTTTATTGTGTCAAGTTTCAAAGAGCTAGCACAAACCGTGTTTGATTTTAGAGTTCCAAATACATGTATCCCTATAGGAGAAAACAGAGTGAAACCTCAAAATGAAACCGGTTACTGCCAACGAACGGTTTAACCTAGAAGAACGAAATTTGGCGAGCCAAGTGGGCTTGGTGTACTGATCATTACCTGAAAGTATCATCAAGATTGGGTGAAAAAGTGTTTGCTGAGATTTCAGGCAACTCGTAGTATTTGGAAGCTTGGCAGGCCCTTTCCATGAAAGTGATTCTCGCCAGTCTCTGCTTAGGGCTACATCAACAGCAAACAAACCATAGAGATAAAACTTGAAACTGCTTTATTGTGTCAAGTTTCAAAGAGCTAGCACAAACCGTGTTTGATTTAGAGTTCCAAATACATGTATCCCTATAGGAGAAAACGGAGTGAAACCTCAAAATGAAACCAGTTACTGCCAACGAACGGATTAACCTAGAAGAACGAAATTTGGCGAGCCAAGTGGGATTGGTGTACTGATCATTACCTGAAAGTTTCATCAAGATTGGGTGAAAAAGTGTGTGCTGAGATTTCAGGCAACTCGTAGTTTTTTGGAAGCTTGCCAGGCCCTTTCCATGAAAGTGATTCTCGCCAGTCTCTGCTTAGGGCTACATCAACAGCAAACAAACCATAGAGATAGAACTTGAAACTGCTTTATTGTGTCAAGTATCAAAGAGCTAGCACAAACCGTGTTTGATTTAGAGTTCCAAATACATGTATCCATATAGGAGAAAACAGAGTGAAACCTCAAAATGAAACCGGTTACTGCCAACGAACGGTTTAACCTAGAAGAACGAAATTTGGTGAGCCAAGTGGGATTGGTGTACTGATCATTACCTGAAAGTTTCATCAAGATTGGGTGAAAATGTGTTTGCTGAGATTTCAGGCAACTCGTAGTTTTTTGGAAGCTTGGCAGGCCCTTTCCATGAAAGTGATTCTCGCCAGTCTCTGCTTAGGGCTACATCAACATCAAACAAACCATAGAGATAGAACTTGAAACTGCTTTATTGTGTCAAGTTTCAAAGAGCTAGCACAAACCGTGTTTGATTTAGAGTTCCAAATACATGTTTCCCTATAGGAGAAAACAGAGTGAAACCTCAAAATGAAACCGGTTACTGCCAACAAACAGTTTAACCTAGAAGAACGAAATTTGGCGAGCCAAGTGGGATTGGTGTACTGATCATTACCTGAAAGTTTCATCAAGATTGGGTGAAAAAGTGTTTGCTGAGATTTCAGGCAACTCGTAGTTTTTTGGAAGCTTGGCAGGCCCTTTCCATGAAAGTGATTCTCGCCAGTCTCTGCTTAGGGCTACATCAACATCAAACAAACCATAGAGATAGAACTTGAAACTGCTTTATTGTTTCAAGTTTCAAAGAGCTAGCACAAACCGTGTTTGATTTAGAGTTCCAAATACATGTACCCCTATAGGAGAAAACACAGTGAAACCTCAAAATGAAACCGGTTACTGCCAACGAACGGTTTAACCTAGAAGAATAAATTTGGCGAGCCAAGTGGGATTGGTGTACTGATCATTACCTGAAAGTATCATCAAGATTGGGTGAAAAAGTGTTTGCTGAGATTTCAGGTAACTCGTAGTTTTTTGGAAGCTTGGCAGGCCCTTTCCATGAAAGTGATTCTCGCCAGTCTCTGCTTAGGGCTACATCAACAGCAAACAAACAATAGAGATAGAACTTGAAACTGCTTTATTGTGTCAAGTTTCAAAGAGCTAGCACAAACCGTGTTTGATTTAGAGTTCCAAATACATGTATCCCTATAGGAGAAAACAGAGAGAAACCTCAAAATGAAACCGGTTTACTGCCAACGAACGGTTTAACCTAGAAGAACGAAATTTGGCGAGCCAAGTGGGATTGGTGTACTGATCATTACCTGAAAGTTTCATCAAGATTGGGTGAAAAACTGTTTGCTGAGATTTCAGGAAACTCGTAGTTTTTTGGAAGCTTGGCAGGCCCTTTCCATGAAAGTGATTCTCGCCAGTCTCTGCTTAGGGCTACATCAACAGCAAACAAACCATAGAGATAGAACTTGAAACTGCTTTATTGTGTCAAGTTTCAAAGAGCTAGCACAAACCGTGTTTGATTTAGACTTCCAAATACATGTATCCCTATAGGGGAAAGCAGAGTGAAACCTCAAAATGAATCCCGGTTACTGCCAACGAACGGTTTAACCTAGAAGAACGAAATTTGGCGAGCCAAGTGGGATTGGTGTACTGATCATTACCTGAAAGTTTCATCAAGATTGGGTGAAAAAGTGTGTTCTGAGATTTCAGGCAACTCGTAGTATTTGGAAGCTTGGCAGGCCCTTTCCATGAAAGTGATTCTCGCCAGTCTCTGCTTAGGGCTACATCAACAGCAAACAAACCATAGAGATAGAACTTGAAACTGCTTTATTGTGTCAAGTTTCAAAGAGCTAGCACAAACCGTGTTTGATTTAGAGTTCCAAATACATGTATCCCCTATAGGAGAAAACAGAGGGAAATCTCAAAATGAAACCGGTTACTGCCAACGAACGGTTTAACCTAGAAGAACGAAATTTGGCGAGCCAAGTGGGATTGGTGTACTGATCATTACCTGCAAGTTTCATCAAGATTGGGTGAAAAAGTGTTTGCTGAGATTTCAGGCAACTCGTAGTTTTTGGAAGCTTGGCAGGCCCTTTCCATGAAAGTGATTCTCGCCAGTCTCTGCTTAGGGCTACATCAACAGCAAACAAACCATAGAGATAGAACTTGGAAACTGCTTTATTGTGTCAAGTTTCAAAGAGCTACCACAAACCGTGTTTGATTTAGAGTTCCAAATACATGTATCCCTATAGGAGAAAACAGAGAGAAACCTCAAAATGAAACCGGTTACTGCCAACGAAAGGTTTAACCTAGAAGAACGAAATTTGGCGAGCCAAGTGGGATTGGTGTACTGATCATTACCTGCAAGTTTCATCAAGATTGGGTGAAAAAGTGTTTGCTGAGATTTCAGGAAACTCGTAGTTTTTTGGGAAGCTTGGCAGGCCCTTTCCATGAAAGTGATTCTCGCCAGTCTCTGCTTAGGGCTACATCAACAGCAAACAAACCATAGAGATAGAACTTGAAACTGCTTTATTGTGTCAAGTTTCAAAGAGCTAGCACAAACCGTGTTTGATTTAGAGTTCCAAATACATGTATCCCTATAGGAGAAAACAGAGTGAAACCTCAAAATGAAACCGGTTACTGCCAACGAACGGTTTAACCTAGAAGACGAAATTTGGCGAGCCAAGTGGGATTGGTGTACTGATCATTACCTGAAAGTTTCATCAAGATTGGGTGAAAAAGTGTGTGCTGAGATTTCAGGCAACTCGTAGTTTTTTGGAAGCTTGGCAGGCCCTTTCCATGAAAGTGATTCTCGCCAGTCTCTGCTTAGGGCTACATCAACAGCAAACAAACCATAGAGATAGAACTTGAAACTGCTTTATTGTGTCAAGTTTCAAAGAGCTAGCACAAACGGTGTTTGATTTAGAGTTCCAAAATACATGTATCCCTATAGGAGAAAAACAGAGTGAAAACCTCAAAATGAAACCGGTTACTGCCAACGAACGGTTTAACCTAGAAGAAACGAAATTTGGCGAGCCAAGTGGGCTTGGTGTACTGATCATTACCTGAAAGTATCATCAAGATTGGGTGAAAAAGTGTTTGCTGAGATTTCAGGCAACTCGTAGTATTTTGGAAGCTTGGCAGGCCCTTTCCATGAAAGTGATTCTCGCCAGTCTCTGCTTAGGGCTACATCAACAGCAAACAAACCATAGAGATAAAACTTGAAACTGCTTTATTGTGTCAAGTTTCAAAGAGCTAGCACAAACCGTGTTTGATTTAGAGTTCCAAATACATGTATCCCTATAGGAGAAAACGGAGTGAAACCTCAAAATGAAACCGGTTACTGCCAACGAACGGATTAACCTAGAAGAACGAAATTTGGCGAGCCAAGTGGATTGGTCTACTGATCATTACCTGAAAGTTTCATCAAGATTGGGTGAAAAAGTGTGTGCTGAGATTTCAGGCAACTCGTAGTTTTTTGGAAGCTTGCCAGGCCCTTTCCATGAAAGTGATTCTCGCCAGTCTCTGCTTAGGGCTACATCAACAGCAAACAAACCATAGAGATAGAACTTGAAACTGCTTTATTGTGTCAAGTTTCAAAGAGCTAGCACAAACCGTGTTTGATTTAGAGTTCCAAATACATGTATCCATATAGGAGAAAACAGAGTGAAACCTCAAAATGAAACCGGTTACTGCCAACGAACGGTTTAACCTAGAAGAACGAAATTTGGTGAGCCAAGTGGGATTGGTGTACTGATCATTACCTGAAAGTTTCATCAAGATTGGGTGAAAAAGTGTTTGCTGAGATTTCAGGCAACTCGTAGTTTTTTGGAAGCTTGGCAGGCCTTTCCATTAAAGTGATTCTCGCCAGTCTCTGCTTAGGGCTACATCAACAGCAAACAAACCATAGAGATAGAACTTGAAACTGCTTTATTGTGTCAAGTTTCAAAGAGCTAGCACAAACCGTGTTTGATTTAGAGTTCCAAATACATGTATCCCTATAGGAGAAAACAGAGTGAAACCTCAAAATGAAACCGGTTACTGCCAACGAACGGTTTAACCTAGAAGAACGAAATTTGGCGAGCCAAGTGGGATTGGTGTACTGATCATTACCTGAAAGTTTCATCAAGATTGGGTGAAAAAGTGTGTGCTGAGATTTCAGGCAACTCGTAGTTTTTTGGAAGCTTGGCAGGCCCTTTCCATGAAAGTGATTCTCGCCAGTCTCTGCTTAGGGCTACATCAACAGCAAACAAACCATAGAGATAGAACTTGAAACTGCTTTATTGTGTCAAGTTTCAAAGAGCTAGCACAAACCGTGTTTGATTTAGAGTTCCAAATACATGTATCCCTATAGGAGAAAACAGAGTGAAACCTCAAAATGAAACCGGTTACTGCCAACGAACGGTTTAACCTAGAAGAACGAAATTTGGCGAGCCAAGTGGCTTGGTGTACTGATCATTACCTGAAAGTATCATCAAGATTGGGTGAAAAGTGTTTGCTGAGATTTCAGGCAACTCGTAGTATTTTGGAAGCTTGGCAGGCCCTTTCCATGAAAGTGATTCTCGCCAGTCTCTGCTTAGGGCTACATCAACAGCAAACAAACCATAGAGATAAAACTTGAAACTGCTTTATTGTGTCAAGTTTCAAAGAGCTAGCACAAACCGTGTTTGATTTAGAGTTCCAAATACATGTATCCCTATAGGAGAAAACGGAGTGAAAACCTCAAAATGAAACCGGTTACTGCCAACGAACGGATTAACCTAGAAGAACGAAATTTGGCGAGCCAAGTGGGATTGGTCTACTGATCATTACCTGAAAGTTTCATCAAGATTGGGTGAAAAAGTGTGTGCTGAGATTTCAGGCAACTCGTAGTTTTTTGGAAGCTTGCCAGGCCCTTTCCATGAAAGTGATTCTCGCCAGTCTCTGCTTAGGGCTACATCAACAGCAAACAAACCATAGAGATAGAACTTGAAACTGCTTTATTGTGTCAAGTTTCAAAGAGCTAGCACAAACCGTGTTTGATTTAGAGTTCCAAATACATGTATCCATATAGGAGAAAACAGAGTGAAACCTCAAAATGAAACCGGTTACTGCCAACGAACGGTTTAACCTAGAAGAACGAAATTTGGTGAGCCAAGTGGGATTGGTGTACTGATCATTACCTGAAAGTTTCATCAAGATTGGGTGAAAAAGTGTTTGCTGAGATTTCAGGCAACTCGTAGTTTTTTGGAAGCTTGGCAGGCCCTTTCCATGAAAGTGATTCTCGCCAGTCTCTGCTTAGGGCTACATCAACAGCAAACAAACCATAGAGATAGAACTTGAAACTGCTTTATTGTGTCAAGTTTCAAAGAGCTAGCACAAACCGTGTTTGATTTAGAGTTCCAAATACATGTTTCCCTATAGGAGAAAACAGAGTGAAACCTCAAAATGAAACCGGTTACTGCCACAACAGTTTAACCTAGAAGAACGAAATTTGGCGAGCCAAGTGGGATTGGTGTACTGATCATTACCTGAAGTTTCATCAAGAATTGGGTGAAAAAGTGTTTGCTGAGATTTCAGGCAACTCGTAGTTTTGGAAGCTTGGCAGGCCCTTTCCATGAAAGTGATTCTCGCCAGTCTCTGCTTAGGGCTACATCAACATCAAACAAACCATAGAGATAGACTTGAACTGCTTTATTGTTTCAAGTTTCAAAGAGCTAGCACAAACCGTGTTTGATTTAGAGTTCCAAATACATGTACCCCTGTAGGAGAAAACACAGTGAAACCTCAAAATGAAACCGGTTACTGCCAACGAACGGTTTAACCTAGAAGAATAAATTTGGCGAGCCAAGTGGGATTGGTGTACTGATCATTACCTGAAAGTATCATCAAGATTGGGTGAAAAAGTGTTTGCTGAGATTTCAGGCAACTCGTAGTTTTTGGAAGCTTGGCAGGCCCTTTCCATGAAAGTGATTCTCGCCAGTCTCTGCTTAGGGCTACATCAACAGCAAACAAACCATAGAGATAGAACTTGAAACTGCTTTATTGTGTCAAGTTTCAAAGAGCTAGCACAAACCGTGTTTGATTTAGACTTCCAAATACATGTATCCCTATAGGAGAAAACAGAGTGAAACCTCAAATGAACCGGTTACTGCCAACGAACGGTTTAACCTAGAAGAACGAAATTTGGCGAGCTAAGTGGGATTGGTGTAATGATCATTACCTGCAAGTTTCATCAAGATTGGGTGAAAAAGTGTTTGCTGAGATTTCAGGCAACTCGTAGTTTTTGGAAGCTTGGCAGGCCTTTCCATGAAAGTGATTCTCGCCAGTCTCTGCTTAGGGCTACATCAACAGCAACAAACCATAGAGATAGAACTTGAAACTGCTTTATTGTGTCAAGTTTCAAAGAGCTAGCACAAACCGTGTTTGATTTAGAGTTCCAAATACATGTATCCCTATAGGAGAAAACAGAGTGAAATCTCAAAATGAAACCGGTTACTGCCAACGAACGGTTTAACCTAGAAGAACAAAATTTGGCGAGCCAAGTGGGATTGGTGTACTGATCATTACCTGAAAGTTTCATCAAGATTGGGTGAAAAGTGTTGCTGAGATTTCAGGAAACTCGTAGTTTTTTGGAAGCTTGGCAGGCCCTTTCCATGAAAGTGATTCTCGCCAGTCTCTGCTTAGGGCTACATCAACAGCAAACAAACCATAGAGATAGAACTGGAAACTGCTTTATTGTGTCAAGTTTCAAAGAGCTAGCACAAACCGTGTTAGATTTAGACTTCCAAATACATGTAGTCCTCTAGGGGAAAGCAGAGTGAAACCTCAAAATGAAATCCGGTTACTGCCAACGAACGGTTTAACCTAGAAGAACGAAATTTGGCGAGCCAAGTGGGATTGGTGTACTGATCATTACCTGAAAGTTTCATCAAGATTGGGTGAAAAAGTGTGTTCTGAGATTTCAGGCAACTCGTAGTATTTGGAAGCTTGGCAGGCCCTTTCCATGAAAGTGATTCTCGCCAGTCTCTGCTTAGGGCTACATCAACAGCAAACAAACCATAGAGATAGAACTTGAAACTGCTTTATTGTGTCAAGTTTCAAAGAGCTTGCACAAACCGTGTTTGATTTAGAGTTCCAAATACATGTATCCCTATAGGAGAAAACAGAGGGAAATCTCAAAATGAAACCGGTTACTGCCAACGAACGGTTTAACCTAGAAGAACGAAATTTTGGCAAGCCAAGTGGGATTGGTGTACTGATCATTACCTGCAAGTTTCATCAAGATTGGGTGAAAAAGTGTTTGCTGAGATTTCAGGAACTCGTAGTTTTTTGGAAGCTTGGCAGGCCCTTCCATGAAAGTGATTCTCGCCAGTCTCTGCTTAGGGGCTACATCAACAGCAAACAAACCATAGAGATAGAACTGGAAACTTCTTTATTGTGTCAAGTTTCAAAGAGCTAGCACAAACCGTGTTTGATTTAGAGTTCCAAATACATGTATCCCTATAGGAGAAAACAGAGAGAAACCTCAAAATGAAACCGGTTACTGCCAACGAAAGGTTTAACCTAGAAGAACGAAATTTGGCGAGCCAAGTGGGATTGGTGTACTGATCATTACCTGCAAGTTTCATCAAGATTGGTGAAAAAGTGTTTGCTGAGATTTCAGGAAACTCGTAGTTTTTTGGAAGCTTGGCAGGCCCTTTCCATGAAAGTGATTCTCACCAGTCTCTGCTTAGGGCTACATCAACAGCAAACAAACCATAGAGATAGAACTTGAAACTGCTTTATTGTGTCAAGTTTCAAAGAGCTAGCACAAACCGTGTTTGATTTAGAGTTCCAAATACATGTATCCCTATAGGAGAAAACAGAGTGAAACCTCAAAATGAAACCGGTTACTGCCAACGAACGGTTTAACCTAGAAGAACGAATTTGGTGAGCCAAGTGGGATTGGTGTACTGATCATTACCTGAATGTTTCATCAAGATTGGGTGAAAAGTGTTGCTGAGATTTCAGGCAACTCGTAGTTTTTTGGAAGCTTGGCAGGCCCTTTCCATGAAAGTGATTCTCGCCAGTCTCTGCTTAGGGCTACATCAACATCAAACAAACCATAGAGATAGAACTTGAAACTGCTTTATTGTGTCAAGTTTCAAAGAGCTAGCACAAACCGTGTTTGATTTAGAGTTCCAAATACATGGACCCCTATAGGAGAAAACACAGTGAAACCTCAAAATGAAACCGGTTACTGCCAACAAACAGTTTAACCTAGAAGAACGAAATTTGGCGAGCCAAGTGGGATTGGTGTACTGATCATTACCTGAAAGTTTCATCAAGATTGGGTGAAAAGTGTTTGCTGAGATTTCAGGCAACTCGTAGTTTTTTGGAAGCTTGGCAGGCCCTTTCCATGAAAGTGATTCTCGCCAGTCTCTGCTTAGGGCTACATCAACATCAAACAAACCATAGAGATAGAACTTGAAACTGCTTTATTGTTCAAGTTTCAAAGAGCTAGCACAAACCGTGTTGATTTAGAGTTCCAAATACATGGACCCCTATAGGAGAAAACACAGTGAAACCTCAAAATGAAACCGGGTTACTGCCAACGAACGGTTTAACCTAGAAGAATAAATTTGGCGAGCCAAGTGGGATTGGTGTACTGATCATTACCTGAAAGTATCATCAAGATTGGGTGAAAAAGTGTTTGCTGAGATTTCAGGTAACTCGTAGTTTTTGGAAGCTTGGCAGGCCCTTTCCATGAAAGTGATTCTCGCCAGTCTCTGCTTAGGGCTACATCAACAGCAAACAAACCATAGAGATAGAACTTGAAACTGCTTTATTGTGTCAAGTTTCAAGAGCTAGCACAAACCGTGTTTGATTTAGACTTCCAAATACATGTATCCCTATAGAGAAAACAGAGTGAAACCTCAAAATGAACCGGTTACTGCCAACGAACGGTTTAACCTAGAAGAACGAAATTTGGCGAGCCAAGTGGGATTGGTGTAATGATCATTACCTGCAAGTTTCATCAAGATTGGGTGAAAAAGTGTTGCTGAGATTTCAGGCAACTCGTAGTTTTTTGGAAGCTTGGCAGGCCCTTTCCATGAAAGTGATTCTCGCCAGTCTCTGCTTAGGGCTACATCAACAGCAAACAAACCATAGAGATAGAACTTGAAACTGCTTTATTGTGTCAAGTTTCAAAGAGCTAGCACAAACCGTGTTTGATTTAGAGTTCCAAATACATGTATCCCTATAGGAGAAAACAGAGTGAAATCTCAAAATGAAACCGGTTACTGCCAACGAACGGTTTAACCTAGAAGAACGAAATTTGGCGAGCCAAGTGGGGATTGGTGTACTGATCATTACCTGAAAGTATTATCAAGATTGGGTGAAAAAGTGTTTGCTGAGATTTCAGGCAACTCGTAGTTTTGGAAGCTTGGCAGGCCCTTTCCATGAAAGTGATTCTCGCCAGTCTCTGCTTAGGGCTACATCAACAGCAAACAAACCATAGAGATAGAACTTGAAACTGCTTTATTGTGTCAAGTTTCAAATAGCTAGCACAAACCGTGTTTGATTTAGACTTTCCAAATACATGTATCTCTATAGGAGAAAACAGAGTGAAACCTCAAAATGAAACCGGTTACTGCCAACGAACTGTTTAACCTAGAAGAACGAAATTTGGCGAGCCAAGTGGGATTGTGTACTGATTCATTACCTGAAAGTATCATCAAGATTGGGTGAAAAAGTGTTTGCCGAGATTTCAGGCAACTCGTAGTTTTTTGGAAGCTTGGCAGGCCCTTTCATGAAAGTGATTCTCGCCAGTCTCTGCTTAGGGCTACATCAACAACAAACAAACCATAGAGATAGAACTTGAAACTGCTTTATTGTGTCAAGTTTCAAAGAGCTAGCCCAAACCGTGTTTGATTTAGACTTCCAAATACATGTATCCCTATAGGGGAAAGCAGAGTGAAACCTCAAAATGAATCCAGTTACTGCCAACGAACGGTTTAACCTAGAAGAACGAAATTTGGCGAGCCAAGTGGGATTGGTGTACTGATCATTACCTGAAAGTTTCATCAAGATTGGGTGAAAAAGTGTTTGCTGAGATTTCAGGCAACTCGTAGTTTTTGGAAGATTGGCAGGCCCTTTCCATGAAAGTGATTCTCGCCAGTCTCTGCTTAGGGCTACATCAACAGCAAACAAACCATAGAGATAGAACTGGAAACTGCTTTATTGTGTCAAGTTTCAAAGAGCTAGCACAAACCGTGTTTGATTTAGAGTTCCAAATACATTTATCGCAATAGGAGAAAACAGAGAGAAACCTCAAAATGAAACCGGCTACTGCCAACGACGGTTTAACCTAGAAGAACGAAATTTGGCGAGCCAAGTGGGATTGGTGTACTGATCATTACCTGAAAGTTTCATCAAGATTGGGTGAAAAAAGTGTGTGCTGAGATTTCAGGCAACTCGTAGTTTTTTGGAAGCTTGGCAGGCCCTTTCTATGAAAGTGATTCTCGCCAGTCTCTGCTTAGGGCTACATCACAGCAAACAAACCATAGAGATAGAACTTGAAACTGCTTTATTGTGTCAAGTTTCAAAGAGCTAGCACAAACCGTGTTTGATTTAGAGTTCCAAATACATGTATCCCTATAGGAGAAAACAGAGTGAAACCTCAAATGAAACCGTTACTGCCAACGAACGGTTTAACCTAGAAGAACGAAATTTTGTGAGCAAGTGGGATTGGTGTACTGATCATTACCTGAAAGTTTCATCAAGATTGGGTGAAAAAGTGTTTGCTGAGATTTCAGGCAACTCGTAGTTTTTGAAGCTTGGCAGGCCCTTTCCATGAAGTGATTCTCGCCAGTCTCTGCTTAGTGCTACATCAACAGCAAACAAACCATAGAGATAGAACTGGAAACTGCTTTATTGTGTCAAGTTTCAAAGAGCTAGTACAAACCGTGTTTGATTTAGACTTCCAAATACATGTAACCCTATAGGAGAAAACAGAGTGAAACCTCAAAATGAAACCGGTTACTGCCAACGAACGGTTTAACCTAGAAGAACGAATTTGGCGAGCCAAGTGGATTGGTGTACTGATCATTACCTGAAAGTTTCATCAAGATTGGGTGAAAAAGTGTTGCTGAGATTTCAGGCAACTCGTAGTTTTTTGGAAGCTTGGCAGGCCCTTTCCATGAAAGTGATTCTCGCCAGTCTCTGCTTAGGCTACATCAACATCAAACAAACCATAGAGATAGAACTTGAAACTGCTTTATTGTTCAAGTTTCAAAGAGCTAGCACAAACCGTGTTTGATTTAGAGTTCCAAATACATGTACCCCTATAGGAGAAAACACAGTGAAACCTCAAAATGAAACCGGTTACTGCCAACGAACGTTTAACCTAGAAGAATAATTTGGCGAGCCAAGTGGGATTGGTGTACTGATCATTACCAGAAAGTATCATCAAGATTGGGTGAAAAAGTGTTTGCTGAGATTTTCAGGTAACTCGTAGTTTTTTGGAAGCTTGGCAGGCCCTTTCCATGAAAGTGATTCTCGCCAGTCTCTGCTTAGGGCTACATCAACAGCAAACAAACCATAGAGATAGAACTTGAAACTGCTTTATTGTGTCAAGTTTCAAAGAGCTAGCACAAACCGTGTTTGATTTAGACTTCCAAATACATGTATCCCTATAGGAGAAAACAGAGTGAAACCTCAAAATGAAACCGGTTACTGCCAACGAACGGTTTAACCTAGAAGAACGAAATTTGGCGAGCCAAGTGGGATTGGTGTAATGATCATTACCTGCAAGTTTCATCAAGATTGGGTGAAAAAGTGTTTGCTGAGATTTCAGGCAACTCGTAGTTTTTGGAAGCTTGGCAGGCCCTTTCCATGAAAGTGATTCTCGCCAGTCTCTGCTTAGGGCTACATCAACAGCAAACAAACCATAGAGATAGAACTTGAAACTGCTTTATTGTGTCAAGTTTCAAAGAGCTAGCACAAACCGTGTTTGATTTAGAGTTCCAATACATGTATCCCTATAGGAGAAAACAGAGTGAAATCTCAAAATGAAACCGGTACTGCCAACGAACGGTTTAACCTAGAAGAACGATATTTGGCGAGCCAAGTGGGATTGGTGTACTGATCATTACCTGAAAGTATTATCAAGATTGGGTGAAAAAGTGTTTGCTGAGATTTCAGGCAACTCGTAGTTTTTTGGAAGCTTGGCAGGCCCTTTCCATGAAAGTGATTCTCGCCAGTCTCTGCTTAGGGCTACATCAACAGCAAACAAACCATAGAGATAGAACTTGAAACTGCTTTATTGTGTCAAGTTTCAAAGAGCTAGCAAACCGTGTTGATTTAGACTTCCAAATACATGTATCTCTATAGGAGAAAAACAGAGTGAAACCTCAAAATGAAACCGGTTACTGCCAACGAACGGTTTAACCTAGAAGAACGAAATTTGGCGAGCCAAGTGGGATTGGTGTACTGATCATTACCTGAAAGTATCATCAAGATTGGGTGAAAAAGTGTTTGCCGAGATTTCAGGCAACTCGTAGTTTTTTGGAAGCTTGGCAGGCCCTTTCCATGAAAGTGATTCTCGCCAGTCTCTGCTTAGGGCTACATCAACAACAAACAAACCATAGAGATAGAACTTGAAACTGCTTTATTGTGTCAAGTTTCAAAGAGCTAGCCCAAACCGTGTTTGATTTAGACTTCCAAATACATGTATCCCTATAGGGGAAAGCAGAGTGAAACCTCAAAATGAATCCAGTTACTGCCACGAACGGTTTAACCTAGAAGAACGAATTTGGCGAGCAAGTGGATTGGTGTACTGATCATTACCTGAAAGTTTCATCAAGATTGGGTGAAAAAGTGTTTGCTGAGATTTCAGGCAACTCGTAGTTTTTTGGAAGCTTGGCAGGCCCTTTCCATGAAAGTGATTCTCGCCAGTCTCTGCTTAGGGCTACATCAACAGCAAACAAACCATAGAGATAGAACTGGAAACTGCTTTATTGTGTCAAGTTTCAAAGAGCTAGCACAAACCGTGTTTGATTTAGAGTTCCAAATACATGTATCCCAATAGGAGAAAAACAGAGAGAAACCTCAAAATGAAACCGGTTACTGCCAACGAACGGTTTAACCTAGAAGAACGAAATTTGGCGAGCCAAGTGGGATTGATGTACTGATCATTTCCTGAAAGTTTCATCAAGATTGGGTGAAAAAGTGTTTGCTGAGATTTCAGGGAAACTCGTAGTTTTTTTGGAAGCTTGGCAGGCCCTTTCCATGAAAGTGATTCTCGCCAGTCTCTGCTTAGGGCTACATCAACAGCAAACAAACCATAGAGATAGAACTTGAAAACTGCTTTATTGTGTCAAGTTTCAAAGAGCTAGCACAAACCGTGTTTGATTTAGAGTTCCAAATACATGTATCCCTATAGGAGAAAACAGAGTGAAACCTCAAAATGAAACCGGTTACTGCCAACGAACGGTTTAACCTAGAAAAACGAAATTTGGCGAGCCAAGTGGGCTTGGTGTACTGATCATTACCTGAAAGTTTCATCAAGATTGGGTGAAAAAGTGTGTGCTGAGATTTCAGGCAACTCGTAGTTTTTTGGAAGCTTGGCAGGCCCTTTCCATGAAAGTGATTCTCGCCAGTCTCTGCTTAGGGCTACATCAACAGCAAACAAACCATAGAGATAGAACTTGAAACTGCTTTATTGTGTCAAGTTTCAAAGAGCTAGCACAAACCGTGTTTGATTTAGAGTTCCAAATACATGTATCCATATAGGAGAAAACAGAGTGAAACCTCAAAATGAAACCGGTTACTGCCAACGAACGGTTTAACCTACAAGAACAAAATTTGGCGAGCCAAGTGGGATTGGTGTACTGATCATTACCTGAAAGTTTCATCAAGATTGGGTGAAAAAGTGTTTGCTGAGATTTCAGGCAACTCGTAGTTTTTTGAAAGCTTGGCAGGCCCTTTCCATGAAAGTGATTCTCGCCAGTCTCTGCTTAGGGCTACATCAACAGCAAACAAACCATAGAGATAGAACTTGAAACTGCTTTATTGTGTCAAGTTTCAAAAAGCTAGCAGAAACCGTGTTTGATTTAGAGTTCCAAATACATGTATCCCTATAGGAGAAAACAGAGTGAAACCTCAAAATGAAAAAGGTTACTGCCAACGAATGGTTTAACCTAGGAGAACGAAATTTGGCGAGCCAAGTGGGATTCGTGTACTGATCATTACCTGAAAGTATCATCAAGATTGGGTGAAAAAGTGTTTGCCAAGATTTCAGGCAACTCGTAGTTTTTTGGAAGCTTGGCAGGCCCTTTCCATGAAAGTGATTCTCGCCAGTCTCTGCTTAGGGCTACATCAACAACAAACAAACCATAGAGATAGAACTTGAAACTGCTTTATTGTGTCAAGTTTCAAAGAGCTAGCACAAACCGTGTTTGATTTAGACTTCCAAATACATGTATCCCTATAGGGGAAAGCAGAGTGAAACCTCAAAATGAATCCGGTTACTGCCAATGAAGGGTTTAACCTAGAAGAACGAAATTTGGCGAGCCAAGTGGGATTCGTGTACTGATCATTACCTGAAAGTATCATCAAGATTGGGTGAAAAAGTGTTTGCCAAGATTTCAGGCAACTCGTAGTTTTTTGGAAGCTTGGCAGGCCCTTTCCATGAAAGTGATTCTCGCCAGTCTCTGCTTAGGGCTACATCAACAACAAACAAACCATAGAGATAGAACTTGAAACTGCTTTATTGTGTCAAGTTTCAAAGAGCTAGCACAAACCGTGTTTAATTTAGACTTCCAAATACATGTATCCCTATGGGGGAAAGCAGATTGAAACCACAAAATGAATCCGGTTACTGCCAACGAACGGTTTAACCTAGAAGAACGAAATTTGGCGAGCCAAGTGGGATTCGTGTACTGATCATTACCTGAAAGTATCATCAAGATTGGGTGAAAAAGTGTTTGCTGAGATTTCAGGCAACTCGTAGTTTTTTGGAAGCTTGGCAGGCCCTTTCCATGAAAGTGATTCTCGCCAGTCTCTGCTTAGGGCTACATCAACAGCAAACAAACCATAGAGATAGAACTTGAAACTGCTTTATTGTGTCAAGTTTCAAAGAGCTAGCACAAACCGTGTTTGATTTAGAGTTCCAAATACATGTATCCCTATAGGAGAAAACAGAGTGAAACCTCAAAATGAAACCGGTTACTGCCAACGAACGGTTTAACCTAGAAGAACGAAATTTGGTGAGCCAAGTGGGATTGGTGTACTGATCATTACCTGAAAGTTTCATCAAGATTGGGTGAAAAAGTGTTTGCTGAGATTTCAGGCAACTCGTAGTTTTTTGGAGCTTGGCAGGCCCTTTCCATGAAAGTGATTCTCGCCAGTCTCTGCTTAGGGCTACATCAACAGCAAAGAAACCATAGAGATAGAACTTGAAACTGCTTTATTGTGTCAAGTTTCAAAGAGCTACCACAAACCGTGTTTGATTTAGAGTTCCAAATACATGAATCCCTGTAGGAGAAAACAGAGTGAAACCTCAAAATGAAACCGGTTACTGCCAACGAACGGTTTAACCTAGAAGAACGAAATTTGGCGAGCCAAGTGGGATTGGTGTACTGATCATTACCTGAAAGTTTCATCAAGATTGGGTGAAAGAGTGTTTGCTGAGATTTCAGGCAACTCGTAGTTTTTTGGAAGCTTGGCAGGCCCTTTCCATGAAAGTGATTCTCGCCAGTCTCTGCTTAGGGCTACATCAACAGCAAACAAACCATAGAGATAGAACTTGAAACTGCTTTATTGTGTCAAGTTTCAAAGAGCTAGCACAAACCGTGTTTGATTTAGAGTTCCAAATACATGTATCCCTATAGGAGAAAACACAGTGAAACCTCAAAATGAAACCGGTTACTGCCAACGAACGGTTTAACCTAGAAGAACGAAATTTAGCGAGCCAAGTGGGATTGGTGTACTGATCATTACCTGAAAGTTTCATCTAGATTGGGTGAAAAAGTGTGTGCTGAGATTTCAGGCAACTCGTAGTTTTTTGGAAGCTTGGCAGGCCCTTTCCATGAAAGTGATTCTCGCCAGTCTCTGCTTAGGGCTACATCAACAGCCAACAAACCATAGAGATAGAACTTGAAACTGCTTTATTGTGTCAAGTTTCATAGAGCTAGCACAAACCGTGTTTGATTTAGAGTTCCAAATACATGTATCCCTATAGGAGAAAACAGAGTGAAACCTCAAAATGAAACCGGTTATTGCCAACGAATGGTTTAACCTAGAAGAACGAAATTTGGCGAGCCAAGTGGGATTGGTGTACTGATCATTACCTGAAAGTTTCATCACGATTGGGTGAAAAAGTGTGTGCTGAGATTTCAGGCAACTCGTAGTTTTTTGGAAGCTTGGCAGGCCCTTTCCATGAAAGTGATTCTCGCCAGTCTCTGCTTAGGGCTACATCAACAGGAAACAAACCATAGAGGTAGAACTTGAAACTGCTTTATTGTGTCAAGTTTCAAAGAGCTAGCACAAACCGTGTTTGATTTAGAGTTCCAAATACATGTATCCCTATAGGAGAAAACAGAGTGAATTCTCAAAATGAAACCGGTTACTGCCAACGAACGGTTTAACCTAGAAGAACGAAATTTGGCGAGCCAAGTGGGATTGGTGTACTGATCATTACCTGAAAGTATTATCAAGATTGGGTGAAAAAGTGTTTGCTGAGATTTCAGGCAACTCGTAGTTTTTTGGAAGCTTGGCAGGCCCTTTCCATGAAAGTGATTCTCGCCAGTCTCTGCTTAGGGCTACATCAACAGCAAACAAACCATACAGATACAACTTGAAACTGCTTTATTGTGTCAAGTTTCAAAGAGCTAGCACAAACAGTTTTTGATTTAGACTTCCAAATACATGTATCTCTATAGGAGAAAACAGAGTGAAACCTCAAAATGAAACCGATTACTGCCAACGAACGGTTTAACCTAGAAGAACAAAATTTGGCGAGCCAAGTGGGATTGGTGTACTGATCATTACCTGAAAGTTTCATCAAGATTGGGTGAAAAAGTGTTTGCTGAGATTTCAGGCAACTCGTAGTTTTTTGGAAGCTTGGCAGGCCCTTTCCATGAAAGTGATTCTCGCCAGTCTCTGCTTAGGGCTACATCAACAGCAAACAAACCATAGAGATAGAACTTGAAACTGCTTTATTGTGTCAAGTTTCAAAGAGCTAGCACAAACCGTGTTTGATTTAGAGTTCCAAATACATGTATCCCTATAGGAGAAAACAGAGTGAAACCTCAAAATGAAACCGGTTACTGCCAAGGAACGGTTTAACCTAGAAGAACGAAATTTGGCGAGCCAAGTGGGATTGGTGTACTGATCATTACCTGAAAGTTTCATCAAGATTGGTTTAAGAAGTGTGTGCTGAGATTTCAGGCAACTGGTAGTTTTTTAAAAGCTTGGCAGGCCCTTTCCATGAAAGTGATTCTCGCCAGTCTCTGCTTAGGGCTACATCAACATCAAACAAACCATAGACATGGAACTTGAAACTGATTTATTGTTTCAAGTTTCAAACAGCTAGCACAAACCGTGTTTGATTTAGAGTTCCAAATACATGTATCCCTATAGGAGAAAACACAGTGAAACCTCAAAATGAAACCGGTTACTGCCAACGAACGGTTTAACCTAGAAGAACGAAATTTGGCGAGCCAAGTGGGAGTAGTGTACTGATCATTACCTGAAAGTTTCATCAAGATTGGGTGAAAAAGTGTGTGCTGAGATTTCAGGCAACTCGTAGTTTTTTGGAAGCTTGGCAGGCCCTTTCCATGAAAGTGATTCTCGCCAGTCTCTGCTTAGGGCTACATCAACAGCAAACAAACCATAGAGATAGAACTGGAAACTGCTTTATTGTGTCAAGTTTCAAAGAGCTAGCACAAACCGTGTTTGATTTAGAGTTCCAAATACATGTATCCCTATAGGAGAAAACAGAGTGAAACCTCAAAATGAAACCGGTTACTGCCAACGAACGGTTTAACCTAGAAGAACGAAATTTGGCGAGCCAAGTGGGATTGGTGTACTGATCATTACCTGAAAGTTTCATCAAGATTGGGTGAAAAAGTGTTTGCTGAGGTTTCAGGCAACTCGTAGTTTTTTGGAAGCTTGGCAGGCCCTTTCCATGAAAGTGATTCTCGCCAGTCTCTGCTTAGGGCTACATCAACAGCAAACAAACCATAGAGATAGAACTTGAAACTGCTTTATTGTGTCAAGTTTCAAAGAGCTAGCACAAACCGTGTTTGATTTAGAGTTCCAAATACATGTATCCATATAGGAGAAAACAGAGTGAAACCTCAAAATGAAACCGGTTACTGCCAACGAACGGTTTAACCTACAAGAACAAAATTTGGCGAGCCAAGTGGGATTGGTGTACTGATCATTACCTGAAAGTTTCATCAAGATTGGGTGAAAAAGTGTTTGCTGAGATTTCAGGCAACTCGTAGTTTTTTGAAAGCTTGGCAGGCCCTTTCCATGAAAGTGATTCTCGCCAGTCTCTGCTTAGGGCTACATCAACAGCAAACAAACCATAGAGATAGAACTTGAAACTGCTTTATTGTGTCAAGTTTAAAAAAGCTAGCACAAACCGTGTTTGATTTAGAGTTCCAAATACATGTATCCCTATAGGAGAAAACAGAGTGAAACCTCAAAATGAAACCGGTTACTGCCAACGAACGGTTTAACCTAGAAGAACGAAATTTGGCGAGCCAAGTGGGATTGGTGTACTGATCATTACCTGAAAGTTTCATCAAGATTGGGTGAAAAAGTGTGTGCTGAGATTTCAGGCAACTCGTAGTTTTTTGGAAGCTTGGCAGGCCCTTTCCATGAAAGTGATTCTCGCCAGTCTCTGCTTAGGGCTACATCAACAGCAAACAAACCATAGAGATAGAACTTGAAACTGCTTTATTGTGTCAAGTTTCAAAGAGCTAGCACAAACCGTGTTTGATTTAGAGTTCCAAATACATGTATCCCTATAGGAGAAAACAGAGTGAAACCTCAAAATGAAACCGGTTACTGCCAAGGAACGGTTTAACCTAGAAGAACGAAATTTGGCGAGCCAAGTGGGATTGGTGTACTGATCATTACCTGAAAGTTTCATCAAGATTGGTTTAAGAAGTGTGTGCTGAGATTTCAGGCAACTCGTAGTTTTTTGGAAGCTTGGCAGGCCCTTTCCATGAAAGTGATTCTCGCCAGTCTCTGCTTAGGGCTACATCAACAGCAAACAAACCATAGAGATAGAACTTGAAACTGCTTTATTGTGTCAAGTTTCAAAGAGCTAGCACAAACCGTGTTTGATTTAGAGTTCCAAATACATGTATCCCTATAGGAGAAAACAGAGTGAAATCTCAAAATGAAACCGGTTACTGCCAACGAACGGTTTAACCTAGAAGAACAAAATTTGGCGAGCCAAGTGGGATTGGTGTACTGATCATTACCTGAAAGTTTCATCAAGATTGGGTGAAAAAGTGTTTGCTGAGATTTCAGGAAACTCGTAGTTTTTTGGAAGCTTGGCAGGCCCTTTCCATGAAAGTGATTCTCGCCAGTCTCTGCTTAGGGCTACATCAACAGCAAACAAACCATAGAGATAGAACTGGAAACTGCTTTATTGTGTCAAGTTTCAAAGAGCTAGCACAAACCGTGTTAGATTTAGACTTCCAAATACATGTAGTCCTCTAGGGGAAAGCAGAGTGAAACCTCAAAATGAATCCGGTTACTGCCAACGAACGGTTTAACCTAGAAGAACGAAATTTGGCGAGCCAAGTGGGATTGGTGTACTGATCATTACCTGAAAGTTTCATCAAGATTGGGTGAAAAAGTGTGTTCTGAGATTTCAGGCAACTCGTAGTTTTTGGAAGCTTGGCAGGCCCTTTCCATGAAAGTGATTCTCGCCAGTCTCTGCTTAGGGCTACATCAACAGCAAACAAACCATAGAGATAGAACTTGAAACTGCTTTATTGTGTCAAGTTTCAAAGAGCTAGCACAAACCGTGTTTGATTTAGAGTTCCAAATACATGTATCCCTATAGGAGAAAACAGAGAGAAATCTCAAAATGAAACCGGTTACTGCCAACGAACGGTTTAACCTAGAAGAACGAAATTTGGCAAGCCAAGTGGGATTGGTGTACTGATCATTACCTGCAAGTTTCATCAAGATTGGGTGAAAAAGTGTTTGCTGAGATTTCAGGAAACTCGTAGTTTTTTGGAAGCTTGGCAGGCCCTTTCCATGAAAGTGATTCTCGCCAGTCTCTGCTTAGGGCTACATCAACAGCAAACAAACCATAGAGATAGAACTGGAAACTTCTTTATTGTGTCAAGTTTCAAAGAGCTAGCACAAACCGTGTTTGATTTAGAGTTCCAAATACATGTATCCCTATAGGAGAAAACAGAGAGAAACCTCAAAATGAAACCGGTTACTGCCAACGAAGGTTTAACCTAGAAGAACGAAATTTGGCGAGCCAAGTGGGATTGGTGTACTGATCATTACCTGCAAGTTTCATCAAGATTGGGTGAAAAAGTGTTTGCTGAGATTTCAGGAACTCGTAGTTTTTTGGAAGCTTGGCAGGCCCTTTCCATGAAAGTGATTCTCACCAGTCTCTGCTTAGGGCTACATCAACAGCAAACAAACCATAGAGATAGAACTTGAAACTGCTTTATTGTGTCAAGTTTCAAAGAGCTAGCACAAACCGTGTTTGATTTAGAGTTCCAAATACATGTATCCCTATAGGAGAAAACAGAGTGAAACCTCAAAATGAAACCGGTTACTGCCAACGAACGGTTTAACCTAGAAGAACGAAATTTGGTGAGCCAAGTGGGATTGGTGTACTGATCATTACCTGAATGTTTCATCAAGATTGGGTGAAAAAGTGTTTGCTGAGATTTCAGGCAACTCGTAGTTTTTGGAAGCTTGGCAGGCCCTTTCCATGAAAGTGATTCTCGCCAGTCTCTGCTTAGGGCTACATCAACATCAAACAAACCATAGAGATAGAACTTGAAACTGCTTTATTGTGTCAAGTTTCAAAGAGCTAGCACAAACCGTGTTTGATTTAGAGTTCCAAATACATGGACCCCTATAGGAGAAAACACAGTGAAACCTCAAAATGAAACCGGTTACTGCCAACAAACAGTTTAACCTAGAAGAACGAAATTTGGCGAGCCAAGTGGGATTGGTGTACTGATCATTACCTGAAAGTTTCATCAAGATTGGGTGAAAAAGTGTTTGCTGAGATTTCAGGCAACTCGTAGTTTTTTGGAAGCTTGGCAGGCCCTTTCCATGAAAGTGATTCTCGCCAGTCTCTGCTTAGGGCTACATCAACATCAAACAAACCATAGAGATAGAACTTGAAACTGCTTTATTGTTTCAAGTTTCAAAGAGCTAGCACAAACCGTGTTTGATTTAGAGTTCCAAATACATGGACCCTATAGGAGAAAACACAGTGAAACCTCAAAATGAAACCGGTTACTGCCAACGAACGGTTTAACCTAGAAGAAATAAATTTGGCGAGCCAAGTGGGATTGTGTACTGATCATTACCTGAAAGTATCATCAAGATTGGGTGAAAAAGTGTTTGCTGAGATTTCAGGTAACTCGTAGTTTTTTGGAAGCTTGGCAGGCCCTTTCCATGAAAGTGATTCTCGCCAGTCTCTGCTTAGGGCTACATCAACAGCAAACAAACCATAGAGATAGAACTTGAAACTGCTTTATTGTGTCAAGTTTCAAAGAGCTAGCACAAACCGTGTTTGATTTAGACTTCCAAATACATGTATCCCTATAGGAGAAAACAGAGTGAAACCTCAAAATGAAACCGGTTACTGCCAACGAACGGTTTAACCTAGAAGAACGAAATTTGGCGAGCCAAGTGGGATTGGTGTAATGATCATTACCTGCAAGTTTCATCAAGATTGGGTGAAAAAGTGTTTGCTGAGATTTCAGGCAACTCGTAGTTTTTTGGAAGCTTGGCAGGCCCTTTCCATGAAAGTGATTCTCGCCAGTCTCTGCTTAGGGCTACATCAACAGCAAACAAACCATAGAGATAGAACTTGAAACTGCTTTATTGTGTCAAGTTTCAAAGAGCTAGCACAAACCGTGTTTGATTTAGATTCCAAATACATGTATCCCTATAGGAGAAAACAGAGTGAAATCTCAAAATGAAACGGTTACTGCCAACGAACGGTTTAACCTAGAAGAACGAAATTTGGCGAGCCAAGTGGGATTGGTGTACTGATCATTACCTGAAAGTATTATCAAGATTGGGTGAAAAAGTGTTTGCTGAGATTTCAGGCAACTCGTAGTTTTTTGGAAGCTTGGCAGGCCCTTTCCATGAAAGTGATTCTCGCCAGTCTCTGCTTAGGGCTACATCAACAGCAAACAAACCATAGAGATAGAACTTGAAACTGCTTTATTGTGTCAAGTTTCAAATAGCTAGCACAAACCGTGTTTGATTTAGACTCCAAATACATGTATCTCTATAGGAGAAAACAGAGTGAAACCTCAAAATGAAACCGGTTACTGCCAACGAACTGTTTAACCTAGAAGAACGAAAATTTGGCGAGCCAAGTGGGATTGGTGTACTGATCATTACCTGAAAGTATCATCAAGATTGGGTGAAAAAGTGTTTGCCGAGATTTCAGGCAACTCGTAGTTTTTTGGAAGCTTGGCAGGCCCTTTCCATGAAAGTGATTCTCGCCAGTCTCTGCTTAGGGCTACATCAACAACAAACAAACCATAGAGATAGAACTTGAAACTGCTTTATTGTGTCAAGTTTCAAAGAGCTAGCCCCAAACCGTGTTTGATTTAGACTTCCAAATACATGTATCCCTATAGGGGAAGCAGAGTGAAACCTCAAAATGAATCCAGTTACTGCCAACGAACGGTTTAACCTAGAAGAACGAAATTTGGCGAGCCAAGTGGATTGGTGTACTGATCATTACCTGAAAGTTTCATCAAGATTGGGTGAAAAAGTGTTTGCTGAGATTTCAGGCAACTCGTAGTTTTTGAGATTGGCAGGCCCTTTCCATGAAAGTGATTCTCGCCAGTCTCTGCTTAGGGCTACATCAACAGCAAACAAACCATAGAGAATAGAACTGGAAACTGCTTTATTGTGTCAAGTTTCAAAGAGCTAGCACAAACCGTGTTTGATTTAGAGTTCCAAATACATTTATCGCAATAGGAGAAAACAGAGAGAAACCTCAAAATGAAACCGGTTACTGCCAACGAACGGTTTAACCTAGAAGAACGAAATTTGGCGAGCCAAGTGGGATTGGTGTACTGATCATTACCTGAAAGTTTCCATCAAGATTGGGTGAAAAAGTGTGGTGCTGAGATTTCAGGCAACTCGTAGTTTTTGGAAGCTTGGCAGGCCCTTTCTATGAAAGTGATTCTCGCCAGTCTCTGCTTAGGGCTACATCAACAGCAAACAAACCATAGAGATAGAACTTGAAACTGCTTTATTGTGTCAAGTTTCAAAGAGCTAGCACAAACCGTGTTGATTTAGAGTTCCAAATACATGTATCCTATAGGAGAAAACAGAGTGAAACCTCAAAATGAACCGGTTACTGCCAACGAACGGTTTAACCTAGAAGAACGAAATTTTGGTGAGCCAAGTGGGATTGGTGTACTGATCATTACCTGAAAGTTCATCAAGATTGGGTGAAAAAGTGTTTGCTGAGATTTCAGGCAACTCGTAGTTTTTTTGGAAGCTTGGCAGGCCCTTTCCATGAAAGTGATTCTCGCCAGTCTCTGCTTAGTGCTACATCAACAGCAAACAAACCATAGAGATAGAACTGGAAACTGCTTTATTGTGTCAAGTTTCAAAGAGCTAGTACAAACCGTGTTTGAATTTAGACTTCAAATACATGTAACCCTATAGGAGAAAACAGAGTGAAACCCTCAAAAATGAAACCGGTTACTGCCAACGAACGGTTTAACCTAGAAGAACGAAATTTGGGCGAGCCAAGTTGGGATTGGTGTACTGATCATTACCTGAAAGTTTCATCAAGATTGGGTGAAAAAAGTGTTTGCTGGAGATTTCAGGCAACTCGTAGTTTTTTGGAAGCTTGGCAGGCCCTTTCCATGAAAGTGATTCTCGCCAGTCTCTGCTTAGGGCTACATCAACATCAAACAAACCATAGAGATAGAACTTGAAACTGCTTTATTGTTTCAAGTTTCAAAGAGCTAGCACAAACCGTGTTTGATTTAGAGTTCCAAATACATGTACCCCCTATAGGAGAAAACACAGTGAAACCTCAAAATGAAACCGGTTACTGCAACGAACGGTTTAACCTAGAAGAATAAATTTGGCGAGCCAAGTGGGATTGGTGTACTGATCATTACCAGAAAGTATCATCAAGATTGGGTGAAAAAGTGTTTGCTGAGATTTCAGGTAACTCGTAGTTTTTTGGAAGCTTGGCAGGGCCCTTTCCATGAAAGTGATTCTCGCCAGTCTCTGCTTAGGGCTACATCAACAGCAAACAAACCATAGAGATAGAACTTGAAACTGCTTTATTGTGTCAAGTTTCAAGAGCTAGCACAACCGTGTTTGATTTAGACTTCCAAATACATGTATCCCTATAGGAGAAAAACAGAATGAAACCTCAAAATGAAACCGGTTACTGCCAACGAACGGTTTAACCTAGAAGAACGAAATTTGGCGAGCCAAGTGGGATTGGTGTAATGATCATTACCTGCAAGTTTCATCAAGATTGGGTGAAAAAGTGTTTGCTGAGATTTCAGGCAACTCGTAGTTTTTTGGAAGCTTGGCAGGCCCTTTCCATGAAAGTGATTCTCGCCAGTCTCTGCTTAGGGCTACATCAACAGCAAACAAACCATAGAGATAGAACTTGAAACTGCTTTATTGTGTCAAGTTTCAAAGAGCTAGCACCAAACCGTGTTTGATTTAGAGTTCCAAATACATGTATCCCTATAGGAGAAAACAGAGTGAAATCTCAAATGAAACCGGTTACTGCCAACGAACGGTTTAACCTAGAAGAACGAAATTTGGCGAGCCAAGTGGATTGTGTACTGATCATTACCTGAAAGTATTATCAAGATTGGGTGAAAAAGTGTTTGCTGAGATTTCAGGCAACTCGTAGTTTTTTGGAAGCTTGCAGGCCCTTTCCATGAAAGTGATTCTCGCCAGTCTCTGCTTAGGGCTACATCAACAGCAAACAAACCATAGAGATAGAACTTGAAACTGCTTTATTGTGTCAAGTTTCAAAGAGCTAGCAGAAACCGTGTTTGATTTAGACTTCCAAATACATGTATCTCTATAGGAGAAAACAGAGTGAACCTCAAAATGAACCGGTTACTGCCAACGAACGGTTTAACCTAGAAGAACGAAATTTGGCGAGCCAAGTGGGATTGGTGTACTGATCATTACCTGAAAGTATCATCAAGATTGGGTGAAAAAGTGTTTGCCGAGATTTCAGGCAACTCGTAGTTTTTTGGAAGCTTGGCAGGCCCTTTCCATGAAAGTGATTCTCGCCAGTCTCTGCTTAGGGCTACATCAACAACAAACAAACCATAGAGATAGAACTTGAAACTGCTTTATTGTGTCAAGTTTCAAAGAGCTAGCCCAAACCGTGTTTGATTTAGACTTCCAAATACATGTATCCCTATAGGGAAAGCAGAGTGAAACCTCAAAATGAATCCAGTTACTGCAACGAACGGTTTAACCTAGAAGAACGAAATTTGGCGAGCCAAGTGGGATTGGTGTACTGATCATTACCTGAAAGTTTCATCAAGATTGGGTGAAAAAGTGTTTGCTGAGATTTCAGGCAACTCGTAGTTTTTGGAAGCTTGGCAGGCCCCTTTCCATGAAAGTGATTCTCGCCAGTCTCTGCTTAGGGCTACATCAACAGCAAACAAACCATAGAGATAGAACTGGAAACTGCTTATTGTGTCAAGTTTCAAAGAGCTAGCACAAACCGTGTTTGATTTAGAGTTCCAAATACATGTATCCCAATAGGAGAAAACAGAGAGAAACCTCAAAATGAAACCGGTTACTGCCAACGAACGGTTTAACCTAGAAGAACGAAATTTGGCGAGCCAAGTGGGATTGATGTACTGATCATTTCCTGAAAGTTTCATCAAGATTGGGTGAAAAAGTGTTTGCTGAGATTCAGGAAACTCGTAGTTTTTTGGAAGCTTGGCAGGCCCTTTCCATGAAAGTGATTCTCGCCAGTCTCTGCTTAGGGCTACATCAACAGCAACAAACCATAGAGATAGAACTTGAAACTGCCTTTATTGTGTCAAGTTTCAAAGAGCTAGCACAAACCGTGTTTGATTTAGAGTTCCAAATACATGTATCCCTATAGGAGAAAACAGAGTGAAACCTCAAAATGAAACCGGTTTACTGCCAACGAACGGTTTAACCTAGAAAACGAAATTTGGCGAGCCAAGTGGGCTTGTGTACTGATCATTACCTGAAAGTTTCATCAAGATTGGGTGAAAAAAGTGTGTGCTGAGATTTCAGGCAACTCGTAGTTTTTTGGAAGCTTGGCAGGCCCTTTCCATGAAAGTGATTCTCGGCCAGTCTCTGCTTAGGGCTACATCAACAGCAAACAAACCATAGAGATAGAACTTGAAACTGCTTTATTGTGTCAAGTTTCAAAGAGCTAGCACAAACCGTGTTTGATTTAGAGTTCCAAAATACATGTATCCATATAGGAGAAAACAGAGTGAAACCTCAAAATGAAACCGTTACTGCCAACGAACGGTTTAACCTACAAGAACAAAATTTGGCGAGCCAAGTGGGATTGGTGTACTGATCATTACCTGAAAGTTTCATCAAGATTGGGTGAAAAAAGTGTTTTGCTGAGATTTCAGGCAACTCGTAGTTTTTGAAGCTTGGCAGGCCCTTTCCATGAAAGTGATTCTCGCCAGTCTCTGCTTAGGGCTACATCAACAGCAAACAAACCATAGAGATAGAACTTGAAACTGCTTTATTGTGTCAAGTTTCAAAAAGCTAGCAGAAACCGTGTTTGATTTAGAGTTCCAAATACATGTATCCCTATAGGAGAAAACAGAGTGAAACCTCAAAATGAAAAAGGTTACTGCCAACTGAATGGTTTAACCTAGGAGAACGAAATTTGGCGAGCCAAGTGGGATTCGTGTACTGATCATTACCTGAAAGTATCATCAAGATTGGGTGAAAAAGTGTTTGCCAAGATTTCAGGCAACTCGTAGTTTTTTGGAAGCTTGGCAGGGGCCCTTTCCATGAAAGTGATTCTCGCCAGTCTCTGCTTAGGGCTACATCAACAACAAACAAACCATAGAGATAGAACTTGAAACTGCTTTATTGTGTCAAGTTTCAAAGAGCTAGCACAAACCGTGTTTGATTTAGACTTCCAAATACATGTATCCCTATAGGGGAAAGCAGAGTGAAAACCTCAAAATGAATCCGGTTACTGCCAATGAAGGGTTTAACCTAGAAGAACGAAATTTGGCGAGCCAAGTGGGATTCGTGTACTGATCATTACCTGAAGTATCATCAAGATTGGGTGAAAAAGTGTTTGCCAAGATTTCAGGCAACTCGTAGTTTTTGGAGCTTGGCAGGCCCTTTCCATGAAAGTGATTCTCGCCAGTCTCTGCTTAGGGCTACATCAACAACAAACAAACCAATAGAGATAGAACTTGAAACTGCTTTATTGTGTCAAGTTTCAAAGAGCTAGCACAAACCGTGTTTAATTTAGACTTCCAAATACATGTATCCCTATGGGGAAAGCAGATTGAAACCACAAAATGAATCCGGTTACTGCCAACGAACGGTTTAACCTAGAAGAACGAAATTTGCCGAGCCAAGTGGGATTCGTGTACTGATCATTACCTGAAAGTATCAATCAAGATTGGGTGAAAAGTGTTGCTGAGATTTCAGGCAACTCGTAGTTTTTTGGAAGCTTGGCAGGCCCTTTCCATGAAAGTGATTCTCGCCAGTCTCTGCTTAGGGCTACATCAACAGCAAACAACCATAGAGATAGAACTTGAAACTGCTTTATTGTGTCAAGTTTCAAGAGCTAGCACAAACCGTGTTTGATTTAGAGTTCCAAATACATGTATCCCTATAGGAGAAAACAGAGTGAAACCTCAAAATGAAACCGGTTACTGCAACGAACGGTTTAACCTAGAAGAACGAAATTTGTGAGCCAAGTGGGATTTGGTGTACTGATCATTACCTGAAAGTTTCATCAAGATTGGGTGAAAAAGTGTTTGCTGAGATTTCAGGCAACTCGTAGTTTTTTGGAGCTTGCAGGCCCTTTCCATGAAAGTGATTCTCGCCAGTCTCTGCTTAGGGCTACATCAACAGCAAAGAAAACCATAGAGATAGAGAACTTGAAACTGCTTTATTGTGTCAAGTTTCAAAGAGCTACCACAAACCGTGTTTGATTTAGAGTTCCAAATACATGAATCCCTGTAGGAGAAAACAGAGTGAAACCTCAAAATGAAACCGGTTACTGCCAACGAACGGTTTAACCTAGAAGAACGAATTTGGCGAGCCAAGTGGGATTGGTGTACTGATCATTACCTGAAAGTTTCATCAAGATGGGTGAAAGAGTGTTTGCTGAGATTTCAGGCAACTCGTAGTTTTTGGAAGCTTGGCAGGCCCTTTCCATGAAAGTGATCTCGCCAGTCTCTGCTTAGGGCTACATCAACAGCAAACAAACCATAGAGATAGAACTTGAACTGCTTTATTGTGTCAAGTTTCAAAGAGCTAGCACAAACCGTGTTTGATTTAGAGTTCCAAATACATGTATCCCTATAGGAGAAACACAGTGAAACCTCAAAATGAAACCGGTTACTGCCAACGAACGGTTTAACCTAGAAGAACGAAATTTAGCGAGCCAAGTGGGATTGGTGTACTGATCATTACCTGAAAGTTTCATCTAGAAGTGTGTGCTGAGATTTCAGGCAACTCGTAGTTTTTGGAAGCTTGGCAGGCCCTTTCCATGAAAGTGATTTCTCGCCAGTCTCTGCTTAGGGCTACATCAACAGCAACAAACCATAGAGATAGAACTTGAAACTGCTTTATTGTGTCAAGTTTCATAGAGCTAGCACAAACCGTGTTTGATTTAGAGTTCCAAATACATGTATCCCTATAGGAGAAAACAGAGTGAAACCTCAAAATGAAACCGGTTATTGCCAACGAATGGTTTAACCTAGAAGAACGAAATTTGGCGAGCCAAGTTGGGAATTGTGTACTGATCCATTACCTGGAAAGTTTTCATCACGATTGGGTGAAAAAGTGTGTGCTGAGATTTCAGGCAACTCGTAGGTTTTTGGAAGCTTGGCAGGGCCCTTTCATGAAAGTGATTCTCGCCAGTCTCTGCTTAGAGGCTACAATCAACAGGAAACAAACCATAGAGGTAGAACTTGAACTGCTTTATTGTGTCAAGTTTCAAAGAGCTAGCACAAAACCGTGTTTGATTTAGAGTTCCAAATACATGTATCCCTATAGGAGAAAACAGAGTGAATTCTCAAAATGAAAACCGGTTACTGCCAACGAACGGTTTAACCTAGAAGAAACG